>NC_057794.1:195814588-195827857 GCF_018294505.1 Triticum aestivum
CCCATCCCGGACATCTGACCCGACGCCCGGACGTCCGGCCTCCCCTGTCTGCGCATAGTGAAGGGCCGAGGCCCGTGTACCCCTTCTCCCCCCTAGACTATATATACTCCACCTCATCTAACTTTCTAGGGTTAGCAAAGGATTAGCTCATATTTCGTGTGAGAGCTTTGCTCATCCAGTAGGTTACCTCTCCTCGGAGATTCGATCCTCCACCAGAGAAGATCCCCCAAGCAGATCCAAGACCCCTTTTAGGGAAGAACTCAAGACCTCCTCACGGAGAAGAACGGCTACCTTTGTATCGTCCCTTGTTGATTGTGTACCATGTATCTTTCTTTGGGTTTCGAGGATCTAGCACATGTGTGACTTAATCTTCTTGGTTTCAGTGTCTCTCTTGTGTTTTCCCCATGTTTTCCCTCGTTTCCCTCCTCGTGTTCTTCGTGTTCATCGCGGGATCTACTCCTTTCGTTAAAGATCGGCCAAATAGGGTTCCACCCTACATCATCTTGGTATCAGAGCCACGTTGATCACGATTTCGGAGCCTCCCTGTTGTGTTGCTAGCCTAATTTTGCTGATTTTGTCCCTAATTCGAAAATTCCCCACAAAAATAGCCCCAATTTTTTTGTGATTTGTTGGCGTGATGATGTTTTGTTGGATTTGATCTGCGGATTCCGTGTGTTGCAGGTAGATCTAGCTTTCCATCCACTTTTCCCCAATTTCCATCCACCAATTTCTCTGAATTTTGCCCGGATTTGACCTCTCCTCATGAAGATCTTTGAATCCATCCACGGATCCAGAGCCCGGACATCTGGCCTGACAAGCCCGGACATCCGGCACCCCGGACATCTATCCTCAACCCCGGACGTCCGGCCCCTGGCAGTACCACTTCCTCTCCACCGCCCGTTTTTCGTCCATTTGTTTGCCAAATTTTTTCCGGTGCCCACATATACTTCCGCATACCTCCACCACTTCCGCATAGCACCACCATATACCACTAACACCACCACCGCTTATCAACTCTGACTCCGACAATTTTGGTCCAATTTTGCTTTGAGAATTTGAGTTGCGGTACAGTGTCCTACTTGTGTTTCGGCTATTTAGGTACGGTTTGACATCAACACCACCACCACTCATCTTCGCCACGGACGCGTCATCATGAACGACCACCTCGACTACATCTTGATATTCGTGATTGGATCACCGTCATCTGTTCTTGCTTACGGACGTGAAACCAAAGAACGGTAACCTCGTCTTGGTATTGTGATACTTCATTCTTGCCATTACATTTATTGCCATCATAGCCTTACTCCTTTGCATTGCTTACCCCTCGAGACTAGCCATTGAGTATTGCCGGCAACGAGACTTGTGCACATTAGTGATCATACTTCCCATAGCATACATACATCATTGTTGCATATCTTGGTATCATCTCTTGTGTCACAAGGTTGTCATCACATACACAATTTCTATCTTGGTTCGTGAAGGATTGCATGAGAAAAGAGCTCAAACATCAAAGAGCCAAACAAGCTTTTAAGAAAAAGGAAAAGATAAGCAAAGAGCTTTTAAGCAAGAACCATAGCATCATACAACATTAAGATTGTCATACTCGAGCATCTTGGATCATCACATAGAAACACCTTGCATAGAGCATACTTGGGATAGAAGTCGTTGCATTTTTGCTTAGTAGGTTGTGCACACGTCTTTGTATCCGCCTATTGTGCAATCGTGCTAGTGTCTCTCTAGTGCTTGTGAAACAAGAGCATTTTAGTGGATACCACATTTTGTCTCATCCTTGGTTTCCCAACCCCGCTTATTTCTTTGCGTGTGTGTTTCCGTGTTCCTTATATTGCTTGGTCTACTTGTTGCATTGCAATCTTGCGAATCTTTTCCAACATTATTGAAGCTCACTTACAATTGCATTAAATTTTGTGCCACCATCCTAACCAAGCTCCACCATAAGCTTTTACTTGTGAAGGTGTGAGAAACCAACAAGAATTGGTACCAATTGTGCTATTTCCTTGTCCACATTGGAGTGATCATTGATCCACTTTCAACTTCGGTCAAAGTACATTTGGTATTCGTTCTTCTCTTTCTACCACTCACATTGTGTATCTTGGAATGATGGATAGGCCAAGTACTTCTACCAGCCCACTCTTCATTGAGCATCACGATGACAATAACTCCTACGTCACCAAGGGCCACCTCTTTGGTGCACAACGTGCTTTGCATCAAGAGCAACAAGCAATGAGTGAACGCATCGACAACCTCGCCGCCGACTTGCGACTCTCCGAGCAACGTAAAAGAGACTACTTCGACCACAAGATCGATGATCACAAGCTAGAGAATTACATAAGGATGGATGAAATTCGCGCTTTGTTGCTCAAACTCTCTTCTTCCACTTCATCTTCATCAAGAAGGACTCGCCCAAGCCGACACTCCTACTTCACCCTCTCCGGCTCAAGTACACGGACATCGAACACTCTACACCGTGCCACGCACAACGATCATCACGCAAGCCTCAATCCTCTATGCGACACCGACTGTCCAGAGCGCCGACAACGTCAAACCCAAGAGTCCTTTGCGCTAGCACGAGAACGACAATGTCAACGCCAACATGAAGAGGAAGAGCATGCATGTTTACACCAAGATTCACAAGATGCCGAGGCACAACGCCAAGAACAACAACTCCATGAAGCTCAAGCACTTGCGGTGCAACAATCCCTCCAAGATTCAAGTCGAGCCGTAGCCAATAGAGGCCGCCAAGCTCATGAACATGAAGAAGCACTTCACGAAGAAGTTCAAGAATGAAGATTTCAAGCTCGCGTTCATCATCAAGTTCCTCAAGTTCCTCCTCGAGCTCGACAAGCGCCTCCACAAGCTCGCCGACAACATAAAGTTCCTCAAGAGCATGACGATAATGGAAATCATCCACGACAAAGAGCAACATGAGGTTGACAATGTAACGCCCCGAGACCATTGTGCCAGGTGTCCTCTAGTTATTCGCTGTTGTTGCCTTGTCATTGCTTGCGTGTCATGCATTGCATATCATGTCATCATGTGCATTTCATTTGCATACGTGTTCGTCTCATGTATCCGAGCATTTTCCCCATTGTCTGTTTTGCATTCCGGCGCTCCTATCTCCTCCGGTGGTCATTTCTACCTTTCTTTCATGTGTGGGGACTAAACATTTCCGGATTGGACCGAGTCTTGCCAAGCGGCCTTGGTTTACTACCGGTAGACCGCCTATCAAGTTTCGTACCATTTGGACTTTGTTTGATACTCCAACGGTTAACCGAGGGGCCGAAAAGGCCTCGTGTGTGTTGCAGCCCAACACCCCTCCATTTTGGCCCAAAACCCACCTAAACCTCCTCCATCATCTCGGTCGTTCGATCACGATCACGTGGCCAAAAACCGCACCTCATTTGGACTCTCCTAGCTTCCTCTACCTATAAATATGTGTCTCCCTCCGAAAATCCCGCAGTCCAAACCCTCGATCCAACTCCCGCACGCCGCCGGACATGTCCGTCCCGCCGCTGGACGTGTCCGCCGCCGCCTCCACGTTGCTCCGGCCAATACCAGGCCACCACGTCATCGCCGCCACCCCCGCGCCCAACCGGAGCCCGCGACCTGTCCAGTGCACCGCCTCCCACCGCGCCGGCCCGCGGAGCCCATTGCGGGCCCGCGCGAGCCCGGAGCCGCCGCGGTCGCCCGACCGCCTCGCCTCCTCAACCGCCTCCCCGCCGTCCCTGCACCTCGCCGGAGGTCCCCGCGTTCCGCGCCACCCGCGCGCCACCGCACTGTTCCAGCGCCAGATTTGGGGAGCCGCCGCCCGGATCCATCCTTCCAGCACCTCCCGGACCTCCTCCGCTCCTGCTTCGCCGTCTTGCCGTCCATCATCACCGGAGCAAGCTCCGCCGCTGCCACCGTAGACCGCGTCGTTGAAGACGACGACGACCCGGTCGATCCTCCGCGTGGGCCTCGCAAACCGCGCCCGAGTCTGGCCCAGCTCGCCGGCCTCCTTCCTTTTCGTTTTGGGCCAAAGCCCATGGGTGAGCCACCACTTTTCCCTGCCCCGTGCGTGACATATTATCTTTCGCCCAGTTCCAGACTTGGCGATTTTCCCATGGGTCCCCGAGTTTCCCATGTTTCATATGCCCATGTTCATCGCATCATAACTTTGCATCTGTAGCTCCATTTCAGGCATATAGCATATCAAAATGTTCGTCTCAGAGAGTAACATCATTTCATCTCACTGAATCATTTTCATTTGAGCTCATCTTGATGCTCGAAATGCTGTTGGAAGAGTGCTATTTGAGTTAAATTGTCAGATCTGTTGCTCCAAATAGCTATTTGTCATTTTTGCCATGAATTATGTGTGCATGATATGCCCCTGAGCTCTACATATGTTTTGTTATATGCTTTGTCATCTTTCCAGAGGTGCTATCCATGTATTTTTGTGATGTGTGTGGTGACTAGCACAAGCTTGCAAAGTGGTGCATTCGTTAATGTTGATTTCAGGGAGTTAGCATTTCCACTAAGTCCTTGGACTGTTTATCTCATTATGCCATATGTTCATATTGTTTCCTAGTGATCCGTGCCTCTTTTGAGGATGATCAGTAAGGATGTTTTGTTAATCTTGTAGTGCTCTATCCATCCATGCCTTTGTTTGCAATTATGGAGCACCCTAGCTTGAGTCAATCGAGCTCTACTTTTGTCATTTCATGAATCTGGGCAGATTGTCTACTTGTTAGCGATTTTGCCGAGGATGTTGTAGTTGATCCGTGCATGCCATGTTATTGTTCTTGCCACGTCTAACTTGTATAATGTGTATTCTTGATGAGTGCATGCTTAGATTGTCATGACTTGTTCTATAGTGAGTGCATAGAGCTCGTAAACATGCCTACTTGGTATCTGTTTTGCATGCTCCGGTTTATCACTAAGTCTGTAACCTGATTATGTTTTTGCCATATTCACATGCTTGCAAATGTATTTTCTGATCCCTTTTAGGTCAAGGTCACTAAGAGACTTTTGTTAAGCTCTTTACATGCCATGCTTTACTTTGCCATGTTCAGGCCCTGTAGCATATAGTTTTAATGCTCCAAAGTGTGATACCTGATCTGAAATTCCAGGCAAGTGTTAATTTCACTAAGTCTGAAATATGTTTACCAATTGCATTTTTGCCATGCTTGTTTGAACCTGTTAATGGATGAATTGGCCGTAGCATAGTGCTAGTCTTTTGTTAAGCATCATGAATGGATCCCTGCCATGTATTTTTGTTGCCATGTTTGAGTGCTGTAGCATGTTCATCTTGTTGCATTTAGATGGCTACTTGCTGTTTATCGCAGACCGTGCCATATTTGTATTGCTTGCCATTTCCAAACCGTAACTCCAATTCCGGTGATCTTTATACCGTTTTCAAGAGATTTCATCTCACCTTTCCAGTGGCACACTGGGATTTCCATGTTGAGGCCAGGTTCAATCATTGTTTGTCAAATCATGCATATGCATCGCATACCGCATCTCGCATATCATACCATGTTCATGTGTTGGTTGTTTACTATGTTGTGTGCTTCTTTCCGGTGTTTAGTTCTTCGGGTTGGTTCCGGTAACGTCGCGTTTGTGAGGACCCGTTCGTCTATGCCCGTTTATCTTCTTCATGGACTCGTTCTTCTTCCTTGCGGGATTTCAGGCAAGATGATCATACCCTCGAAATCACTTCTATCTTTGTTTGCTAGATGCTCGCTCTTTTTCTATGCCTATGTTGTGATACCTACCACTTGCTTATCATGCCTCCTATATTGTTGAACCAAGCCTCTAACCCACCTTGTCCTAGCAAACCGTTGTTTGGCTATATTACCGCTTTGCTCAGCCCCTCTTATAGCATTGTTAGTTGCAGGTGAAGATTGAAGTTTGTTCCTTGTTGGAACATGGAGATGTTATTCCTTGTTGGAACATGTTTACTTGTTGGGATATCACATTATATCTTATTTAATTAATGTATCTATATACTTGGTAAAGGGTGGAAGGCTCGGCCTTATGCCTGGTGTTTTGTTCCACTCTTGCCGCCCTAGTTTCCGTCATATCGGTGTTATGTTCCCGGATTTTGCGTTCCTTACACGGTTGGGTTATAATGGGAACCCCTTGACAGTTCGCTTTGAATAAAACTCCTCCAGCAAGGACCAACCTTGGTTTTACCATTCGACACCTAGCCTCTTTTTCCCTTGGGTTAGGCCAGCCCAAGGGTCATTTTTATTTTAACCCCCCCCCCGGGCCAGTGCATGTCTAAGTGTTGGTCCGAACTGAGTAGACTGCGGGGCCACCTCGGGGAAACTTGAGGGCTGGTTTTACTCGTAGGATGTCTCATCCGGTGTTGCCCTGAGAACGAGATATGTGCAGCTCCCATCAGGATGTCGGCGCATCGGGCGGCTTTGCTGGACTTGTTTTACCATTGTCGAGGATGTCTTGTAGAACCGGGATACCGGGTCTGATCGGAGGAGGTCTATTCCTTCGTTGACCGTGAGAGCTTGTCATGGGCTAAGTTGGGACACCCCTACAGGGATTTGAACTTTCGAAAGCCATGCCCGCGGTTATGGGCAGATGGGAATTTGTTAATGTTCGGTTGTAGAAAACCTGAAGTTGACCTTAATTAAAATGCATCAACCGCGTGTCTAACCGTGATGGTCTCTTTCCGGCGGAGTCCGGGAAGTGAACACGGTGTTGGAGTTATGCTTGACATAGGTTGTTTTAGGATAACTTCTTGATCATACTTTCTCGAACGTGCTTTGCCTTCTCTTCTCGCTCTCATTTGCGTATCTTAGCCACCATATATGCTAGTCGCTTGCTGCAGCTCCATCTCATACCTTTACCTTACCCATAAGCTTAAATAGTCTTGATCGCGAGGGTGCGAGATTGCTGAGTCCCCGTGGCTCACAGATACTTCCAAAACCAGCTTGCAGGTGCCGATGAGTCCGTGCAGATGACGCAACCAAGCTCAGGAGGAGCTCGATGAAGATCTTGTCCTTTGTGTTGTTTTCGTTCTAGTTGATCAGTAGTGGAGCCCAGTTGGGGTGGATAGGGGACCTTTGTCGCACTTGGGGTTCTTCTTTTATTTTGGTTCTGTAGTCGGACCTTGATTGTATTTGGATGATGTAATACTTTATTCATGTATTTGTGTGAAGTGGCGATTGTAAGCCAACTATGTATCATTTTCCCCTTATTGTATTACATGGGTTGTGTGAAGATTACCTCACTTGCGACATTGCTTTCAATGCGGTTATGCCTCTAAGTCGTGCTTCGACACGTGGGGGTCTTAGCCGCATTGGGGGCGTTACAGACAACCCTCCTCACCAAGAGCGACACGAGCTTTATAATCATCAACAACATGGGCGTCATCATCCCCGACCCCAACACAATGAACAACAACGCTACGGAAATCTCAAGTTCACCATGCCCAAGTTCAATGGAAGCACCGATCCTGAAGAGTGCCTTTCATGGGCATTGACGGTCGACAAAATCTTCCCTTTGCACAACTATGAAGAAGAGAAGAATATCGCAATCTCATCCCTTGAGTTCCAAGACTATGTCCTCATTTGATGGGAACAAGCCATAGAGCGCCGAGAGGCAAGAGGTGAACCACCCATCATTACTTGTGTGCAAATGAAGGATGTCATGAGAGCATGCTTCATGCCTTCCTACTACAACCGCGACCTCTTCAAGAAACTCCAACTACTCAAGCAAGGAACCAAGAGCATTGAAGAGTACTACAAGGAGATGTAGATTGCCATGATAACAGCCAATGTCACGGAAGACGATGAGCAGACTATGGCACGTTTCTTGAATGGACTCAACTATCCTATCAAGAAGATTGCCGACTTCCAACCATATTCGAACCTCATCAAGCTAGTACATCAAGCTAGCAAAGCGGAATGTCAAGTGCAAGATGATTACAAGTATGCCATGTTCTCATCCAAGTCATACGGCTTCTCCAACACCCAAGCTTCAATGACTCCAACACCGTCTACCAAGCCTTCTACAAGCAACGTCGACAAGTCGAGTTCCAATAAAGCTTCGTCAACTCCAAGTCATCCTCCTACTACGAGCAACTTCAAGCTGAGAGATTCATCCTCATCCACTCCAACCGATGAGGCCGTCAGGACGAGTTCCTTCAAATGCTTCACATGTGGAGGCCGAGGCCAGAAGTCCTACGAGTGCACCAAAAAGCGGACCATGGTCCTCAACGACGACGACACCTACGACTCGTTGAGTGAAGGATAAATGGATGCTCTTGAGCAGGTCGCCATGCAATAGCAAGTGAATGATGAAGAGGAACAAGTCTTTTGTGATGAAGATTCAAGTTGTCTCCAAGCTCTTGTTGTCTCCAAGCTCTTGACTCTCCAACATCACCAAGAAGAAGACCAAAGAAGATCAAAGATGCCACACATGGGTTTTTGTCTCCATGTGTTGTTGTCATTGTCATGCATCTGATATCATGTCATCATGTGCATTGCATTTGCATATGTGCTCGTCTCATGCATCCGAGCATTTTCCCCGTTGTCTGTTTTGCATTCCGGCGCTCCTATCTCCTCCGGTGGTCATTTCTACCTTCTTTTTGTGTGTGGGGGTTAAACATTTCCGGATTGGACCGAGACTTACCAAGCGGCCTTGGTTTACTACCAGTAGACCGCTTGTCAAGTTTCGTACCATTTGGACTCCGTTTGATGCTCCAACGGTTAACCGAGGGACCGAGAAGGCCTCGTGTGTGTTGCAGCCCAACACCCTTCCAATTTGGCCCAAAACCCACCAAAACCATCTAGAGCGTTCGATCATGATCGCGTGGCCGAAAACTGCACCTCATTTGGACACTCCTAGCTCCCTCTATGCCTATAAATACACCCCCCTCCGAAATTCTCGGTTCCCCTCTCCTGAAACCCTAGTCGCCTCCCACCTCTCACCGCTGGACGCGTCCGCTCGGGCCGGACACGTCCGACCCAGCCACCGCCGCCACGTGTCCGCCTCCCACTCGCCCGTGCCCGCGCCCCACATCGACGGCCCGCTCAGCCCATGTTGGGCCCCCGAGCGCGTTTGCCTCCGCGCCGCCCGCGCCTGCCCTTCCCCGCCCGAGCCGGCAGGCTCCTTCGACGCCGGCCACCGCGAGTGCCATCGCCGGTCATCGCCTCGCCTCGTCGCCGGTCCTCGCCGTCGCCCCACCGCACCGGCTCCGGCGCCGCCTCACCGCACCGCCCGCTGCCGCCAAGTCGCTGCTTCGCCGCACCGGCCCCGGCCCCCTCTTTGGTGTCCTCCACCTCCTCCCCGGCGACCTCGAAGCTCCAGCCGGCCAACCTCGAAATCCACACATGAATAGTACCCAGATCTAGATCTGAGACGGTTGTTTCTCCTCCCGAAACCCTAGATATTTTGCTATGTTCATTGTGCCGTAACTTTGCATCCGTAGATCCGTTTTGGGCGCATAGCATATCAAAATGTTCGACTCAGAGAGTACATCATTTCATCTCATTGCATCATTTTAATTTGAGTTCATCTTGACGCCCGAAATGCTGTTGGAAGAGTGCTATTTGAGATAATTGTCAGATCTGCTGCTCCAAATAGCTATTTGTCATTTTTGCCATGATTAATGTGTGCATGATATGCCCCTGAGCTCTACATGTGTTTTGTTATATGCTTTGCCAACTTTCTAGAGGTGCCATCCATGTATTTTTGTGATATGTGTGGTGACTAGCACAAGCTTGCAAAGTGGTGCATTCGTTAATGCTGATTTCAGGGACTTGGCAATTCCACTAAGTCCTTGATCTGTTTTTATCAATATGCCATATGTTCATGTTGTTTCCTAGTGATCCGCGCCTCTTTTGAGGATGATCAGTAAGGATGATTTGTTAATATTTTAGTGCTCTATCCATCCATGTCCTTCATTGCAATTATGGAGCACCCTAGCTTGAGTCAATCGAGCTCTACTTTTGCTATTTCGTGAATCTGGGCAGATTGTCTACTTGTTAGCGATTTTGCCGAGGATGTTGTATTTGATCCGTGCATGCTATGTTGTTGTTCTTGCCATGTATAGCTTCTATAATGTGTATTCTTTATGGGTGTATGCTTAGATTGTCATGAATTGCTCTGTAGTGAGTGCATCGAGCTCGTAAACATGCCTACTCGCTATCTGATTTGCATGGTCTAGTTTTTCACTAAGTCTGTGATCCGATTATGTTTTTACCATCTTCACATGCTTGCAATTGTATTTTCTGATCCCTTTTGGCTCAAGGTTACTAAGGGACTTTTGTTAAGCTCTTTGAGTATCTCCATGCCATGCCTTACTTTGCCATGTTAAATTCCTGTAGCATATATTTTTCTTGCTCCAAAATGTGCTACCTGATCTGAAATTCCAGACAAGTGTTAATTTCACTAAGTCTGAAACCTGTTTACCAATTGCACTTTTGACATGCTTGTTTGAACCTGTTAATGGATGAATTGGACGTAGCTCAGTGTTCATCTTTTGTTAAGCATCATTAATAGATCCCTGCCATGTATTTTGTTATCTTATTTGAGTGCCGTAGAATGTTTTTCTTATTGCATTTAGATGGCTACTTGCTGTTTATCGCAGACCGGTGCCATATTTGTTTTGCTTGCCATTTCTAACCCGTGCATCCGATTCTGGTGTTCTTTATATCGATTTCAACCGAAATCACCTCACCTTTCCAGTGACACACTTGGATTTCCAGGTTGAGGCCAGGTTTATTCATCTCTTGTCAAATCTTGCATATGCATCACATATCACATCCCGCATAGCATATCATGTTTGCATCATGTTATTTGAGATTTGCACGTGATTGATTGTGTTCTTTTTGCTTGTTTGTCTTGTTTGGGTAGAGCCGGGAGATGAGTTCGCTAATGAGCAGCCCGTTGAGTTTGCTTTCGAGGATCCAGTCAACTCTAACAACTTTGCAGGCAAGATGATCATACCCTCGAAATCACTTCTATCTTTGCTTTGCTAGATGCTCGCTCTTTTGCTATGCCTATGCTATGATGCCTACCACTTGCTTATCATGCCTCCCAAATTGCCATGTCAAACCTCTAACCCACCATGTCCTAGCAAACCATTGATTGGCTATGTTACCACTTTGCTCAGCCCCTCTTATAGCGTTGTTAGTTGCAGGTGAAGATTGTAGACCGTTCCTTGTTGGAACTTTACTTTCTTGTTGGGATATCATTATATTACCTTTTTATCTTAATGCACCTATATACTTGGTAAAGGGTGGAAGGCTCGGCCTTTTTCCTATTGTTTTGTTCCACTCTTGCCGCCCTAGTTTTCGTCATATCGGTGTTATGTTCCCGGATTTCGCGTTCCTTACGCGGTTGGGTGATAATGGGAACCCCTTGACAGTTCGCCTTGAATAAAGCTCTTCCAGCAATGCCCAACCTTAGTTTTACCATTTGCCACCTAGCCTCTTTTTCCCTTGGGTTTCCGGAGCCCAAGGGTCATCTTATTTAAACCCCCCTGGGCCAGTGCTCCTCTGAGTGTTGGTCCGAACCGGGCAGCCTGCGGGGCCACCTCGGGGAAACTCGAGGGTTGGTTTTACTCGTAGCTTGACCTATCTGAGTGTGCCCTGAGAACGAGATATGTGCAGCTCCTATCGGGATTTGTCGGCACATTTGGGTGGTGTTGCTGGATTTGTTTTAACTTGTCGAAGTGTCTTGTAGAACGGGGAAACCGAGTCTGATCGGAATGTATCGGGAGAAGGTATATCCTTCATTGACCGTGAGGATGGGTGACCCATCGTGGCACCCGGCATGGCACATGTACTGGACTGGATGCACAGACGTATGTGCCAAGAGGGAATGTTCCTCTGGTCCGACGAGGACGTCGGTTCCTCTAAGTGGGGGTGTATGTGATGGCTTGGCTTATTAGGGATGATAGACTACTCATATCAAAAAGGAATTCCTTCTTTTCCGGGAGCCCATTCGGACAGAACTCCCAAATTAAGCGTGCTCAGCTTGGAGTAGTTTCAGTATGGGTGACCGATAGGGAAGTTGCTCCCGAGTGCGCACGAGTGAGGACAAAGTGCGCAGAAAAGACTAGTATTGATCTGTGGGGCCAGTCTAGATCCCGCCAGGAGTAACGACCACCGGTGGGTGTGTCCAGGGCGTTACAAGTCCGCTACAACCCGGTTTACCGGAGTCGTGCTAGCCCAACACTAATGCTCTAGAACACTGTAACACCCTCGATGCGACTATATCTCCCACGTGTCGAGGCACGACTTAGAGGCATAATCGCATTGAAGGCATATGTCGCAAGTTAGGCAATCTTCACAACATCCCATGTAATAAGATAATAAAGGGGAGATAACATAGTTGGCTTACACTCGCCACGTCAATCAAGTACGTAAATAACATTACATCATCCAAACAATCATGGCCCGACTACGGCGCCAAAATAAAAGAGAACCCAACATGCGACAACGGTCCCAATCACCCCCAACTGGGCACCACTACTGATCATCGGGAAAGGAAACATAGTAACGTTGAGAGTCCTCGTCGAACTCCCACTTGAGCTCGAATGCGTCACCTGGAGAGGAAACATCAGGCCCTGCATCTGGTGTAATAGTAATCTGTGAGCCACAGGGACTCAGCAATCTCGCACCCTCGCGAACAAGACTATTTAAGCTTATAGGTAAGGCAAGGTAAACATGTGGAGCTGCAGCAAGCGACTAGCAAAAATGGTGGCTAACTTATTCACAAAAGAGAGCGAGAAGAGGAGGCAAAGCGCGAGGGAGAAACTAAAGAACCACCTGCGCAAACATTACTCCAACACTGTGTCCGCTTCCCGGACTCCGCCGAGAAGAGGCCATCACGGTAACACACTCAGTTGATTCATTTTAATTAAATTAAGGTTCAAGTTATCTACAAGCGGACATTAACAAATTCCCATCTGCCCATAACCGCGGGCACGACTTTCGAAAGTTCAAATCCCTGCAGGGGAGTCACAACTTAGCCCATGACAAGCTCTCACGGTCAACGAAGGAATAGACCTCCTCCCAAGACGTTCCGATCAGACTCGGTGTCTCGGTTCTTCAAGACACTTCGACAGGTTAAAACAAGACCAGCAACACCGCCCGAATGTGCTGACAAATCCCGATAGGAGCTGCACATATCTCTTTCTGAGGGAACACTTAGATGAGACTAGCTATGAATAAAACCAACCCTCAAGTTTCCCCGAGGTGGCCCCGCAGGCAGCTCAGTTCGGACCAACACTCAGAGGAGCAC
>NC_057794.1:195828047-195830301 GCF_018294505.1 Triticum aestivum
GGTTAAAATAAGATGACCCTCGGGCTCCGGAAACCCAAGGGAAAAAGAGGCTAGGTGGAAAATAGTAAAACCAAGGTTGGGCATTGCTGGAAAACCTTTAATCAAGGCGGACTATCAAGGGGTTCCCATTATAACCCAACCGCGTAAGGAACGCAAAATCCGGGAACATAACACCGATATGACGGAAACTAGGGTAGCAAGAGTGGAACAAAACACTAGGCGAGAGGCCGAGCCTTCCACCCTTTACCAAGTATGTAGATGCATTAAGATAACATAGCAATATAATGATATCCCAACAAGTAAATAAATGTTCCAACATGGAACGGCCTCCAATCTTCACATGCAACTAGCAACGCTATAAGAGGGGCTGAGCAAAGCGTTAACATAGCCAATCAACGGTTTGCTAGGACAGGGTGGGTTAGAGGTTTGGCATGGAAATTTGGGAGGCCTGAAAGCAAGTGGTAGGCATCGTAGCATTGGCATAGCAAAAGAGCGAGCAAATTAGCATAGCAAAGATAGTAGTGATTTCGAGGGTATGATCATCTTGCCTGCACAGTTGTCAGAGTTGACTGGATCCTCGAAAGCAAACTCAACGGGATCCTCGTGAGAGAACTCGTCTCCCAGCTCTAACCAAACAAGAAAAACAAGCAACAAGGACACAATCAACCACGTGCAAGGAACAAATAATACGAAGCAATGATGATATGCTATGCGGGATGCGATGCGGGATGCATATGCAAGATATGACAGGAAATGCAAGAACCTGGCCTCAACTTGGAAATCCAAGTGTGCCACTGGAAAGATGAGATGAAATCGCTTGAAAACGATATAAAGAACACCGGAATCGGAGTTGCGGTTTGGAAATGGCAAGCGATTCAAATATGACACCGGTCTGTGATTTACAGCAAGTAGGCATCTAAATGCAATGAGATGAACATGCTACAGCAACCAAACATGAAAACAAAATACATGGCAGGGATGCATTCATGATGGTTAAAAAAAGTCTAGCACTTAGTTACAGCCAATTCATCCATTAACAGGTTTAAACAAGCATGGCAAAAATACATATGGTAAACAGATCTCAGACTTAGTGAAATTAACACTTGTCTGGAATTTCAGATCAGGTAGTACTCTTCGGAGCAACAAAACTATATGCTACAGGAACTAAACATGGCAAAGTAAAGCATGTCATGGAGATACTCAAAGAGCTTAAGAAAAGTCCCTTAGTGACCTTGAGCCAAAAGGGATCAGAAAATACAATTGCACGCATGTGAACATAGCAAAAACATAATCAGTTTCCAGACTTAGTGAAAACTGGAACATGCTGAAAACACAACTCAAGTAGGCATGTTCCCAAGCTCGATGCACTCACTATGGTGAAAGTCATGCAAAGCCAAGCATACATCTATCAACTACAACATTATCGGCAAAATTGCAAACAAGTTGACAATCTGCCCAGATTCACAAATTAGCAAAAGTAGAGCTCGATTGACTCAAGCTAGGTTGCTCCATAAATGCAAACAAAAACATGGATGGATAGAGAACTACAAGGTTAACAAAACATCCTTACTGATCATCCTCAAAAGAGGCATGGATCACTAGGAAACAACATGAACATATGGTCATATGAGATAAACAGCTCAAGGACTTAGTGAAATTGCTAAGTCCCTGAAAACTGAATTAACAAGTGCACCACTTTGCAAGCTTGTGCTAGTCACCACACACATCAAAAAAATACATGGGTTGAACCTCTGGAAATATGACAAAACCCTTAACAAAACATATGTAGAACATCAGGGCATATCATGCACACATTAATCATGGCAAAAATGACAAAAACCTAAATGGAGTAGCAGATCTGACAATTATCTCAAGTAGCCCTCTTCTAACAGCATTTCGGGCATCGAGATGAACTCAAATGAAAATGATGCAATGGAATGAAATGATGTACTCTCTGATATGAACATTTTGATATGCTATATGCATGAATCGGAGCTACGGATGCAAAGTTACGAGGCTATGAATAGGAGCACTTGGATCTGCAATTCTGAGGACTTAGAAGAAATTTACCCCGCGCGGATCCAGGGTTTGACCCGGCGCGCGAACCGAGGCGGCGACGGACTCGCTGGAGACGATGAAGATGGCGGCGGCCGGGGTCGGCGGCGGCGGATCCGGCTCTCCCGCGGCCGGATCCGGCTGGAGACGAGGTCGGGGACGGCGGCGGCCGGTCGGAGGCGACGCGCGGCGGCCGGGG
>NC_057794.1:195830700-195838613 GCF_018294505.1 Triticum aestivum
GGCGGCACAGGATTGGGCGGCGGTGGCGCCGCGGACGCGTCCGGTCCGGGCGGACAATGTCCGGCCGGCGCGAAGGCGATATTTAGGGTTTCGGGGAGGGGGATCCGAGATTTTCGAGGAGGACCTATTTATAGGCATAGAGGGAGCTAGGAGAGTCCAAATGAGGTGCGGTTTTCGGACACGCGATCGTGCTCGAACGCTCTAGATGATGGAGAAGGCTTAGGTGGATTTTGGGCCAAATTGGAGGGGTGTTGGGCTGCGACACACACGAGGCCTTTTCGGTCCCTCGGTTAACCGTTCGAGTATCAAACGAAGTCCAAATGGTATGAAACTTGACAGGCGGTCTACCGGTAGTGAACCAAGGCCGCTTGGCAAGTCTCTGTCCAATCCAGAAATGTTTAATTCCCACACACGAAAGAAAGGTAGAAATGACCACCAGAGGAGAACGAAGCACCGGAATGCAAAACGGACAACGGGGAAAATGCTCGGATGCATGAGATGAACACGTATGCAAATGCAATGCTCATGATGACATGATATGAGATGCATGACAACGACAACAACACACGGAGACAAAAACCCGAACCCGAGAAAATAAAATAACTTAACGTCAAAATGGCAAGAGTTGGAGTACAAATTGGGAAAGTTACATCCGGGGTGTTACAACACTCCACCACTACGAAAGGATCTCGTCCCGAGATCTAGGACTGAAAGAACGCCGGGTACTCAGAACGGAGGTGATCCTCGCGTTCCCAGGTAGCTTCACGGTCGGAATGGTGTGACCACTTGACTTTGAGAAATTTGATTGACTTGTTGCGAGTCTTGCATTCAGTCTTTTCAAGAATAGCAACTGGGTGCTCACAATAAGAGAGATCTTCTTGGATCTCAATGTCCTCGAAGTTGACGGTGCGGTCAGGAGTCTTGAAGCACTTTTGAAGCTGAGAGACATGAAACACATCATGAACATTTATAAAGTTTGAAGGAAGCTCGAGTTGATAGGCGAGGTCACCTCTCTTGCTGACAATCTTGAAAGGTCCCACGTATCTAGGGGCAAGCTTCCCTTTGATACCGAAGCGACGATTACCTTTCATAGCAGAGATGCAGAGGTAAACATGATCTCCGATCTCAAAAGCCAAATCGCGGTGCTTACTATCATAGTAGCTCTTCTGGCGGGATTGGGTTGCTTTGAGGTTATCACGAATGACTTTGCACATTTCCTCTACCTCTGTGATTAAGTCATTACCCAAAAGCTGACGTTCACCGGTTTCAGACCAGTTGAGAGGGGTACGGCACTTCCTGCCATACAGAATTTCAAATGGGGCCTTGCCCGAACTTGCTTGAAAATTGTTGTTGTAGGAGAATTCAGCATAAGGAAGACAATCCTCCCACTTCATGCCGAAGGAGATCACACAAGCCCTAAGCATATCTTCAAGAATCTAGTTGATACGCTCGACTTGACCGCTAGTTTGAGGATGGAAAGCTGTGCTGAAGCGGACGTTGGTGCCCATGGCCTTCTGGAAAGAATCCCAAAACTTGGATGTGAAAATGCTGCCACGGTCTGAAGAGATCACTTGTGGAATACCGTGCAGAGAGACAATACGAGAGGTATAGAGTTCTGCCAATTGAGCTGCAGTGATCGACTCTTTGATAGGCAGAAAGTGAGCCACTCTAGTGAGTTTATCGATGACAACGAATATGGCATCATTGCCACGCTTGGACTTTGGAAACCCAGTCACGAAGTCCATCTCAATGTGGTCAAACTTCCATTCAGGAATGGCAAGAGGTTGGAGGAGACCTGCTGGCCGTTGGTGTTCTGCCTTCACTCTTCTTCAGACATCACATTCATTCATGAATTGAGCGATCTCGTGCTTCATTCGAGTCCACCAATAAGCCTGCTTAAGATCCTGATACATCTTCGTGCTCCCAGGGTGGAAGGAGAGGAGAGAATTGTGAGCCTCGTTCATGATCACTTTACGGAGGTCACCTTTGGGTACAACAATACGATCCTCGAAGAAGAGAGTATCCTTGTCATCAAGGCGGTAGCACTTGTACTTGGGTTGACTCTTGGCAATCCCAACCTTCACCTTTTTCACCATAGCATCAAGAAGCTGGGTTCGGCGAATCTGGTCTTCCAAGGTAGGAGAGACTTGAAGGCTGGCGAGGAAACCTTGAGGAACAACTTGCAGGTTAAGTTTGCGGAAAGCTTCACGAAGCTCGGGTTGATAAGGCTTCAGAATCAGACTGTTGCAGTAAGCTTTTCTGCTCAATGCGTCAGCAATCACATTGGCCTTGCCTGGAGTATACTCAATACTCGGATTATACTCTTGAATCATTTCGACCCATCGAGTTTGCCTGAGGTTGAGATTAGGCTGAGTAAAGATGTACTTGAGACTCTTGTGATCAGTGAAAATGTCCACTTTTCTTCCCAATAGAAGATGTCTCCAAGTCAAAAGAGCATGCACAACTGCCGCCAACTCGAGATCATGAGTGGGGTAGTTCTTCTCATTAGGCTTCAACTGGCGAGAGGTATAAGCAACAACTTTCTTCTCTTGCATCAATACTGCGCCAAGACCTTGGAGAGAGGCATCACAAAAGACCTCGTACGGCTTGGATTCATCAGGCGGAGTCAGAACTGGAGCAGTGATCAATTTCTCTTTCAAAGTATTGAAAGAAATGTCACACTCCGGAGACCAAACATACTTGACGTGCTTCTGGAGAAGATTAGAGAGAGGCTTCGCAATCTTAGAAAAGTTTTCAACGAATCTTCGGCGATAGCTTGTGAGACCGAGGAAGCTACAGAGTTGCTTCACGTTCTGAGGAGGTTCCCAATTCACAATTGCAGACACCTTCTTAGGATTCAGGGCAATGCCCTTGGCAGAGATGATATGACCAAGATAAAGAACCTCATCGAGCCAAAATTCACACTTGGAGAACTTGGCATAAAACTGATGTTCCCTGAGCTTATCAAAAACCAAACGCAAGTGCTTGGCATGATCTTCCTTGTTCGTGGAGAAAACCAGAATGTCGTCGAGATAGACCAAAACGAAGTTATTGGTGTAGGCGTTGAAGATGAAGTTCATCATGCGATAGAACGTCGGAGGAGCGTTGACGAGGCCAAAAGACATGACAGTGTATTCATATGAACCAAAGCTTGTCCTGAAAGCCGTCTTGGGAATATCTTGCTCACGGATTCGAATCTGATGATAACCCATAGGGAGATCAAGCTTGGAGAATACTTGGGCATCTTTGAGTTGTTCGAACAGCTCATTGATGTTGGGAAGTGGGTATTTGTTCTTGATGGTTTTCTTGTTCACCGGACGGTAATCAACACAAAGTCGGTCCGTTCCATCCTTCTTCTTCACAAAAAGAACACCACAACCCCATCGAGAAGAACTAGGCCGGATGAGACCCATTTTCTCTTGAATATCGAGTTGCTTCTTCAGCTCCTTCAACTCTTCCGGTCCAAGCTTGTAAGGACGTTTGCACACAGGTTCCGTGCCGGGCTCAAGATCAATAACGAATTCAATGCGGAGGCATTCCTAGAAGCTCTTCTGGAAAGACGTCTTGATATTCGCAAACAACTGGAATTTGCGAGATGGCATCCAATTCACCCTTCTCATTGAGAGAAAACAGACGGATAGTATTATCATGAGTGGCAAAGACAATTACATCCTCAGACGAATGAGTCAATTGAATCTTCCTGGTTGCACAATCAAGCTGAGCGTTGTGCTTGGAGAGCCAATCCATTCCGAGAATAAGATCAATATCCGAGTTACCAAGAACCATTGGAGAAGCCAGAAACTTGAAATCACCCATCAAGATAGAAATATCTGGAACCATCATACTAGAACTCAAACGCTTAGCGGGAGAGACGACTTGCATAGCTCTAGGTAAAGCCTTAGTACTAAAATTGTTCTCTAATGCAAAAGGGAATGACATGAAGGAATGCGATGCACCGGAGTAAAAAAGTACTTTTGCAGGAACATCGTTAACAGGAAGGTTACCCATGATCACATCTGACGAGTCCTCTGCCTGAGCTGCATTCATCAAGTTGACCTTGGCATGCTTGGGGTTATGCTTGACCACAGCTGTACTTGCCGATCTGACAGGAGGAGGAGGAGGAAGACGCCTCTGGTTGAAACACTTGTGGCATAGTGACCCTTTTGTTGGCACTTGTTTCACGTGACCTCTGAACGAACGGTGATACGGAGCACTCGATCTTGGGGCTTGAGACGAAGTCTTGTTCTGAAAGCCAGGGTTGGGTGGGTGGGAAGAACCACTGCCACCTTTGCTCTTCTGCTGATACAGCTGACGGAACGGAGGAGGAGGAAGCCAATACTTCTGCTGCTTGGCCACTTGAGTAGAGGAAGAAGGAGTAACATCTCTGACTCGCTTCTTGGAAGCATCACACCTCAACTGAGCAGCCTCTTGCTTCAGTGCCATGTGGTAGAACTCATCGTATCCCAAGGGCTCGAAGAGAACAATAGCTAGCTGAATTTCTTCTCTGAGACCAACCCTGAACTGATATATCATGCTCTTCTCATCAGGGACGTCCTGCTTGGCAAAGCTTGAAGGCATATGTCGCAAGTTAGGCAATCTTCACAACATCCCATGTAATAAGATAATAAAGGGGAGATAACATAGTTGGCTTACACTCGCCACGTCAATCAAGTACATAAATAACATTACATCATCCAAACACTCATGGCCTGACTACGGCACCAAAATAAAAGAGAACCCAACATGCGACAACGGTCCCAATCACCCCCAACTGGGCACCACTACTGATCATCGGGAAAGGAAACATAGTAATGTTGAGAGTCCTCGTCGAACTCCCACTTGAGCTCGAACGCGTCACCTGGAGCGGAAACATCAGGCCCTGCATCTGGTGTAATAGTAATCTGTGAGCCACAGGGACTCAGCAATCTCGCACCCTCGCGAACAAGACTATTTAAGCTTATAGGTAAGGCAAGGTAAACATGTGGAGCTGCAGCAAGCGACTAGCAAAAATGGTGGCTAACTTATTCGCAAAAGAGAGCGAGAAGAGGAGGCAAAGCGCGAGCGAGAAACTAAAGAACCACCTGCGCAAACATTACTCCAACACCGTGTCCGGTTCGCGGACTCCACCGAGAAGAGGCCATCACGGTAACACACTCAGTTGATTCATTTTAATTAAATTAAGGTTCAAGTTATCTACAACCGGACATTAACAAATTCCCATCTGCCCATAACCGCGGGCACGGCTTTCGAAAGTTCAAATCCCTGTAGGGGAGTCCCAACTTAGCCCATGACAAGCTCTCACGGTCAACAAAGGAATAGACCTCCTCCAAAGACGTTCCGATCAGACTCGGTGTCTCGGTTCTTCAAGACACTTCGACAGGTTAAAACAAGACCAGCAACACCGCTCGAATGTGCCGACAAATCACGATAGGAGCTGTACATATCTCTTTCTCAGGGCACACTCAGATGAGACTAGCTACGAGTAAAACCAACCCTCAAGTTTCCCCGAGGTGGACCCGCAAGCAGCTTAGTTCGGACCAACACTCAGAGGAGCACTGGCCCGGGGGGGTTAAAATAAGATGACCCTCGGGCTCAGGAAACCCAAGGGAAAAAGAGGCTAGGTGGAAAATAGTAAAACCAAGGTTGGGCAATGCTGGAAAAGCTTTAATCAAGGCGAACTATCAAGGGGTTCCATTATAACCCAACCACGTAAGGAACGCAAAATCTGGGAACATAACACCGATATGACGGAAACTAGGGCAGCAAGAGTGGAACAAAACACTAGGAGAGAGGCCGAGCCTTCCACCCTTTACCAAGTATATAGATGCATTAAGATAACATAGCAATATAATGATATCCCAACAAGTAAATAAATGTTCCAACAAGGAACGGCCTCCAATCTTCACCTGCAACTAGCAACGCTATAAGAGGGGCTGAGCAAAGCGGTAACATAGCCAATCAACGGTTTGCTAGGACATGGTGGGTTAGAGGTTTGGCATGGCAATTTGGGAGGCTTGAAAGGAAGTTGTAGGCATCATAGCATTGGCATAGCAAAAGAGCGAGCAAACTAGCATAGCAAAGATAGTAGTGATTTCGAGGTTATGATCATCTTGCCTGCAGAGTTGTCAGAGTTGACTGGATCCTCAAAAGCAAACTCAACGGGGTCCTCGTGAGCAAACTCGTCTCCCAGCTCTACCCAAACAAGACAAACAAGCAACAAGGAGACAATCAACCACGTGCAAGGAACAAACAATACGAAGCAATGATGATATGCTATGCGGGATGCGATGCGGGATGCATATGCAAGATATGACAGGAAATGCAAGAACCTGGCCTCAACATGGAAATCCAAGTGTACCACTGGAAAGATGAGATGAAATCTCTTCAAAACGATATAAAGAACACCGGAATCGGAGTTACGGTTTGGAAATGGCAACCGATTCAAATATGACACCGGTCTGCGATTTACAGCAAGTAGGTATCTAAATGCAATGAGATGAACATGCTACAGTATCCAAACATGACAATAAAATACATGGCAGGGATTCATTCATGATGCTTAACAAAAGTCTAGCATGGAGCTATGGCCAATTCATCCATTAACAGGTTTGAACAAGCAAGGCAAAAATGCATATGGTAAACAGATCTCAGACTTTGTGAAATTAACACTTGTCTGGAATTTCAGATCAGGTAGCACTCTTCGGAGCAACAACACTATATGCTACAGGAACTGAACATGGCAATGTAAAGCATGTCATGGAGCTACTCAAAGAGCTTAACCAAAGTCCCTTAGTTACCTTGAGCCAAAAGGGATCAGAAAATACAATTGCACGCATGTGAACATAGCAAAAACATAATCAGTTTCCAGACTTAGTGAAAACTGGAACATGCTAAAAACACAACTCAAGTAGGCATGTTCACGAGCTCGATGCACTCACTACGGTGCAAGTCATGAAAAGCTAAGCATACATATATCAAGAACACACAAAATGCAAGCTAGACATGGTAAGAACAATAGCATAGCATGCACGGATCAACTACAACATCATCGGCAAAATTGCAAACAAGTTGACAATCTGCCCAGATTCACAAAGTAGCAAAATTAGAGCTCGATTGACTCAAGCTAGGTTGCTCCATAAATGCAAACAAAAACATGGATGGATAGAGCACTACAAGATTAACAAAACATCCTTACTGATCATCCTCAAATGAGGCATGGATCACTAGGAAACAACATGAACATATGGTCATATTAGATAAACAGCTCAAGGACTTGGTGGAATTGCTAAGTCCCTGAAAACTAAATTAACAAGTGCACCACTTTGCAAGCCTGTGCTAGTCACCACACACATCACAAAAATACATGGGTTGCACCTCTGGAAAGATGACAAAACCCTTAACAAAACATATGTAGAACATCAGGGCATCATGCACAAATTAATCATGGCACAAATGACAAAAACCTAAATGGAGTAGCAGACCTGACAATTATCTCAAGTAGCCCTCTTCTAACAGCATTTCGGGCATCGAGATGAACTCAAATGAAAATGATGCAATGGAATGAAATGATGTACTCTCTGAGATGAACATTTTGATATGCTATATCCATGAATCAGAGCTACGGATGCAAAGTTACGAGGCTATGAATAGGAGCACTTGGATCTGCAATTCTGAGGACTTAGAAGAAATTTACCCCGCGCGGATCTAGGGTTTGTCGCGGCGCACGAACCGAGGCGGCGGTGGACTCCCCGGAGACGATGAAGACGGCGGCGGCCGGAGTCGGCGGCGGCGGATCCGGCTCTCCCGCGGCGGTCGGGGTCGGAAGTGGCCCGGTGCGGCACCGACGAGATGGCACGGTGGTGCGACGAAGGCGGCGCGCGGACGGCGGGGAGTGCGGGGAGGCGCGGGCGGCG
>NC_057794.1:195838948-195851243 GCF_018294505.1 Triticum aestivum
GGCGGCACAGGATTGGGCGGCGGTGGCGGCGCGGATGCGTCCGGTCCGGGCGGACAATGTCCGGCCAGTGCGGATGCGATATTTAGGGTTTCGGGAGGGGGATCCGAGATTTTCGAGGAGGACCTATTTATAGGCATAGAGGGAGCTAGGAGAGTCCAAATGGGGTGCGGTTTTCGGCCACACGATCGTGCTCGAACGCTCTAGATGATGGAGAAGGCTTAGGTGGGTTTTGGGCCAAATTGGAGGGGTGTTGGGCTGCAACACACACGAGGCCATTTCGGTCCCTTGGTTAACCGTTGGAGTATCAAACGAAGTCCAAATGGTACGAAACTTGACAGGCGGTCTACCGGTAGTAAACTAAGGCCGCTTGGCAAGTCTCGGTCACATCCGGAAATGTTTAATCCCCACACACGAAAGAAAGGTAGAAATGACCACCGGAGGAGAACGATGCGCCAGAATGCAAAACGGACAACGGGGAAAATGCTCGAATGCATGAGATGAACACGTATGCAAATGCAATGCGCATGATGACATGATATGAGATGCATGACAACGACAACAACACACAGAGACAAAAACCCGAACCCGAGAAAATAAAATAACTTAACGTCGAAACGGCAAGAGTTGGAGTACAAATTGGGAAAGTTACATCCGGGGTGTTACAAACACTTAGACTGGCCGGCATGTGATTCACTTCGTTCCTGTGTTTGTCCCTTTGGGAAAATGTCACACGGAGACATCCGGAGTCATGTTAGCCTGCTACAGCCCGGGTTCCCGGAGTCCTATTAGCCAAGTTGCTACAGCCTGGATTCATACGCTGTTGACCGACATGCTCGAGGTTGCTTCATGTATACCTGTCCCTTTAAGCTAGTGCCACTTTGGGTTCACGACTAGTCATGTCGGCCCAGGTTCTCTATCATATGGATTCTTGCGACACTATCATATACGTGAGCCAAAAGGCGCAAACGGTCCCAGGACAGGTAAGGTGGCACCCGTGGGAATACCATGCGTGAGGCCACAAAGTGATATGATGTGTTACATGCTAGATCGGTGTGACTTAGGATCGGGGTCCTGACAGCGTTGGTATCAGAGCCTGACTGCCTATAGGATTACCAAACCAAACTGGTCGAAGTCGAGTCTAGAAATGCTTTAGTTATATAATGGAATTGATTGTGGAAGGGAACGTAAGGCTCTTTTGCTCCCTTACCTTATGCCCTTCAGATCTGAGTCATCCTCTTCTCCTCTACGGGGATTAAGAACTAGGCTTCTCGTCTTTCTATCAGGATCATGTGTTACTAATCTGTAGACTTATAGGATTGATGGATTCAAGCCTAAGTTCAGTTCCTACTACTTCTATGTGTTGACAGTTGATCTCAGAACCTTGATATTGTGATGTTAAGTGGTTATGCTACCATTTTGTAGGATGTCTCAAATCTTTTTGAGCATTTACAGCCGTTATGCTGTCCGAGTCATCCCAGTGTTCTAAATAGTCTGATGCATTTGCAAATCCTTTCCTCCCGTTCCTGATGTCCTTTTGGGCCAGATTAAGCACACTAAACGGTCTGTTGAGGTACTCTACTGCCTCGACATATAAGATGGAGCTATTATTATGACCCTAGGTATTTTAGCGAGTCACCTAGTAATCTGGCCATGTTTTTTGTTCCCAACGTAATGATTCTGGCCACCATTCTTGAAAGCATCCCATGATGCCATTTAGTTAGTAGGCACTCTACTCATGGGTTCTTGAACCCAAGATTCACCATACTCACTTCATGTTGATAGTGTTTGCTAGTTCCTTTAGGTTATTAGTAACATTTTCGATAGTCCTTGAGGTCCATGGTATTTCCTTCTTCCAAATACCATGAACCATCCTTCGCACAAATTTGTTTGAATCAAAAGATCACAACTAGAGTGCTCTTGGTGAGTTCTTCGTTCTACATTGTGAATCTGCCAGTTCTACCTTTGTGCATGGGTTATCCGGAAGAAATGTTGAGCTTTGCTCGACATACTAATCTATGCATCCACAACTCAGAAAATCATATGTTCTTTTGAGTTGTCCCTCTTTAGTTGTTTTCTGGCCCTCGGCTGACAATTAATAGTAAGGAGTAGTCGGCAATCGTGTTTATTGATGCCTATTACTTTAGTGGTCCGTCAAGCCATTCTATTTCAGAATGACTAGAAGAAACAAACTCGAGTACCTCATCCATATCTAGGATTGGGTCAAAGTAGTTGTATTTCGCAGATCAAAATGCCAATCCAGCTTTTGATTCTATTCTACCCTAAAGTATTACCGTCTTATGTCAAGAATGTCATGGGAATTGCACACCATCTTATGAATTCTTGATACAGTGATACCTCGCGCCATTGTTGTTCATTCCTTGGTTCCCATGTTGCTGCGACCGAATACCGACAAGTGAATCATGATGTGTGAAATCAATACTCCTAGCAACTAGTTGCTTGGTAGTAAATTGACAATATTCTTATTCTTAGCGTGTTGGTTATTGAATCATCATTCTAAGATAGATTGTGCTACCTAGTCCTTAGTTCTGGTGCACTCTTCGATCAATGAGTGTGGATTATTCAATCCCTAGCTTATTTGATCATATCGTCTTGCTCTGAAAAGCAAGATTGTTTTTGAGCTTAGTAACATATCGGCGGTTCGTGATGTGCCGAATATCTTCTCGGAAGTATTACCTGGTTGTCACCTGACCGCTATGTTGAGTTCGTGATCATGTTGGTTTTCCTCCAAACCACCCATTCTCCAAGAATCTGTGTGGGATACCCCTGAGCTAGTTGGTTAAGCCAAACAACAACTTGGAGAGTTGGAAGATAAAAGGTTGTGTGACTTAGTTCATGTTAAGGGATATCTTTTTGTGTGTGTGTTGAAGAAAGATGATATCTTCATCAATTGGTCCTCGTGGTTAGTGGTTGGATCTATTGTCTTGTCCAAACTTTGATTTGAGTATGGGCTATTGTCAAATCAAATCAAAACCAACGACGTTCGTAATGTTGTCTTACTTGCGGTTGTCCCTCGAGCATACACCATTATATCTTTTGGGTCTGACCAATACTATCACCTTGTTCACATGATTGTGGAATTCCATTTATATGGAAGCCTAGATGAATTGTTGTTGAGCCCATCGACAACATCCTTGTCTTTTCCATCATTTTGTTGGATATTAAGCTAGTGTTGGAAACTTTTGAAAGCATTTATTAATGCTAGCCCATGAAGTATATGTTTGGATGAAAGAAGATACATCCTCTAATTCACGTGCACTTGATGTAAGTTGCCGCCGTGAATTCGAGAAAGTTTGTTTTTGCTTCCTTTGGAATCATCCCAAGTCAGTCATGTCCGTGGGAAGTATTCTACGGTCTGCTAGACTGATCATCTTCATTCCATATGTAATTCCTAGCACACCAAGCCACTGGTTGATTTATTCAAGGATAATAAGTTCTAAGTGCTAGTCCTGAAGCTACCACACGGATTTGTACAAGATTCCGTTATCCTCGATGATGGTTCCCCACCTGGGCTCAGTATTGTTTTGTTGTAAGACTTCTACGTGATCATGCTTGTCTTGGACATCATGTTCACATGTATGTAGCAGAATCAGCTCATGTTTTGAAGCTTGCTGCCATAGCCCATTTCCCGAGAATCTCGCAACATTATCTCATCGATTTGTGTTGAAACTCTTCTTTTTAAACATGTTGAGTCTAAAGTATCATGTTACTAACCAGATCTGAATCTCAGTAAGATATGATGGTTGGAACATTCCCAACATTTGCATTTTGTTCCTAGCTTGCACCGCTATTGTGCCAATTTCCCATGGGCTTCCCCTCTCACTAATTGCTATTCAGGATCATCTTCAAAAGTTATCCTACCATGGGTCCCATCCATTTTCTGATGATAAGCAAAATCATCCATCACGTTGTCTTCAACAAGGTAGTCCACATCATCCATTCGAATCCGGATATGCCATTCCTTTGAACTCCGCCAAACGATCAATTGTGATTTCCTTAGGCTGGTATAAAGATTTTCAATGATCTAGATATCAAAAGTAATTATTTTTTCCATTTAAGGGAATAACTCTATGAGTCACCTCCTCTAAGGTGCCCCATTAGGGAATCATGGCAGTTATTTCCTCGCTACACTGAAACCATGCACCATCTTCTAAGCATGGAATTGTTTCCTATCAATCTAAACCTTCGTTACTTGCTTGTTTCCATCGCTCCTCATATGTGTTTTGTCCCTCAGCTCAAGATATGTTTCTACGTCTCATTCCGTGAGTTGATGTTGTGATCATCAAGATGATCCATCCCTGTAGAGTTATCTCGCTCTTTTGTCCTCATGTTAGAATGAAGACCACGAAAGAAAAGACGTCATGATGAATATGATGCAACGAATCAACATCCTCGATGAGGAAAATTGGATCATGAAGATTGTGTTAGCTTTGTGTCCCCTCCGTCTTCTTACCTCACGTCCTGAATCTTGGGACGAGATTCTCTTTTAGTGGGGGTGAGTTGTCACAGCCCTAGCTTAGACCTTGTTTGTCTTTTCATAAGCATCCATGCATCATGTTTAAATTTTATGAAACCTTGAAATGGGCATCGAGTAAATCCTAGCACCAGAAAGAATTCAATAGGATGAAATAAAATCTTTTTCAAGAACCCAAAATGCCTCTAGAAATGTTCATGATTTTCGTTAAAGGTGAAAACCTATGCCAAAAATCATGAGCATAATTGTTGGCCATTTATGGATTTTTGAATTAACCCATATTATATTTGAATTGGGGCATTTGAATTTCATAAATATTTTAAATGCTCCAAATATTTTGAAATCACTTGAGGGCCTCTGGATTAATTTAGTTAGTGCCCATAGTCATGTTCAGGATTTAATAAAATGATTTATTTCTAAAACTATATCAAAACAGAGAGGAAATAAATAGAAAACCAAAACAAAAGAAAAAGGACAGAAAACCTACCCGCACTTACCTGACGCTCACCTGGCAGCCCATCTGGTTGGCCCAGCCCACCAGGGGCAGGGAGGTCTTCTTTCTCCCGCCATTCGGACGGACAGCGCGTGCCCGACGCGCGCGACCACGTGCCTCGGCCACGTGCCTCGGCCACCTCCTGCTTGCCGCTTCTCCCTGGACGTCCCCGGAGACGCCACGTGCTCCCGTCGACCCCCTCCTGCTCTCCCCCGTGCTCATCCCCTCCCCTAGACCTCTCTCTCTCTCTCTCACCCACCCGAACGGGTTTGTCACCGCCGCTTGCCACCACCGCGGCCACTGCCTCCCCCTCGCATCTCCGACATGCCCGGGAGCTCCGCCAGCGTCGCGGACGTCTCTCCGTCAACTCACACGATGCCAAACACCCCGAAGCGCCGACCCTGACCTCTTCTTCCTCCTCAGGTCGCCGAGATCACCACCGTCACCCTGCTCGCTCCGGACCTCCCCCGCGCCCACTGACCCTCCCATCGTGCTCGCGGTGAGCTTCTCTTCCTCCTCCCCCGAACCCCATTGCTCGCCGCCTCCGCTAGGCCGTAGTTGCGCGGACACCAAAGCTCGCTAGTGCCATCCCTCATCGCCTCCGTGGCCACAACTGCTGGCATCCATGTCCGAGCTTTGCAGCGTGCTCAGCACTCTCCCAGGAGCCGGGCGCGCCCACCCTTTCGACCTTCTGTGCCCCGTAGCGGCAAACCGAACCTGTCCGAACTCCGGCCGCCGCTGATTTGGTCGCTGCCATCGATCCTGACCATCGCAACTCCTACCGCCACCACCAATGGATGCGCCTCACTCCCAAGAACCCGTAGGTGCAACCCGCGCATCGAATGTTGCCCTGTAGAGCATTTTCAAGCCACCCCGGCGTCTCTATCATCGTCGGCAGCTAAACGCCGGCGGGTTGACCGTGTTGACCCGCGAGGTTTGACCCCGGTTTGACCTCCCCTGGGTCCTGACGTGTGGGCACAGGCCCCTGTTTAATTAGTGTTAATTAACTTAGTTAACTAGATGAGCCACTGGCATGCGGGCCTCGCACTGCTGATAGCTTAGTTAGGTCTAGTTTAGCAATAATTAACTCAGTTAGTTAACTGAGTCACTGACCAGCGGGCCCCATAGGTCAGGTTTGACCTGGCCGACCCAGTTGACTTGCTGACTTCACACCGACGTCATGCTGACGGAAGTAATCCATTTTTGGTATTTAAATAAATCTTAAATTATTTATTTATTACAGAAAAATAACCAAAACTTCTAAAAATCATAGAAAATAATCTATAACTCATATTGAAACACATTATATATGAAAAAATATTAGAAAAATCCAAAGAAACAGTTTATGGCATTTTCATGCATGATAAAGCAACTTAAACTTGCTGAATAGATCAAAACATGTAAATGCACTTTGGAATTTCATAGTGTGAATTTGAACCCTTGGTTCAAATCAACTGAAACTCTTCTGTTGCTACCTACATTAGCTCAAATCATAGCATTTTAACATGTCATGATCATGCATCATATTGTTGCATTGCATTGATTGTGTTCCTTCTCTGTTGTCGGTATTTGTCCCCTCTTAGTAGACGTGGTCCCGACGATGAGATCGATGACACCGATGAAGAACTATACTATCTTCATGAGTGCAAGGCAAGCAAAACCCCCATGTTCATTCCGATACAATCCCACTCTCTCGCTCCTGCTCTCTTTTACTACATTAGGACAACAACGATTCATCTGTTACATGCTGCGGTATTTGAACCTCTTTCGTCTGCATGACCTGTCATTGCCACAGTAAATAGATGAAACCCACTAGCGTGAGTAGGAGTTGTTTGAGCCCTAATGTGCCTACTCATTGATGCTTGTTTGTCATGCTTGCTACTGCTTAGAGTTGAGTCAGGTCTGATTCATCAGGAATGAATTGGAATGGTGATGAACATGTCCTACTGTGTGAGCTAAGTGTTTGAACACGTTTTGGTAAAGGTATCGATGAGAGGCCATGTAGGAGTACATGGTGGGTTGTTTCATTGGAACCGTCCTTAAGCACCGAGATCTGTATGTGTGATTTAAGATCAAGCTAGTACCATGCATTGGGATCCTTAATTGACCCTCTCGGCTTCTTAACCACCCTAGTCCTTTGTCCAAGAGTTGCAACTAGTTTCTGGTGTTTATAGGATATGTGTTGGCGGCCGTGCGTAGCGCTGACACTAGGGGTGGGCTATGATGTGGTAGATACACCATGGCACGGTGTACCGAGTCGCCCGTTTGGTGTCTCGGGAAACCTGTACACATCGTTCGGGGCCATATGTGGAAACCTCGGCCGGACTCCCTGCGGATGGAACCTGGATAGGCGATAAACCTGCACTAGAGACTTGAGTGTTTAGGTAGGCTGTGGCCGACATCCTCGTTGGGCTTCCGCTTGAAGGTTGCCGAGTACATGTCGTGTAAACGGCGGTAAGTGGCGAGAGCGTGTATGAAGAAGTACACCCCTGCAGGGTTAATATCATCTATTCGAATAGCCGCTTCCGCGGTAAAGGACTACTTGGTTGCCTATATAGTTCATAGACAAGTGAAAGTGGATACTCTAAAATGCGCAAGATAAGCGTGAGTGCTATGGATGGCCTTCTCGTAGGGGGACGGGAGTGGATCCATAGTGGTGTATTGTTATGGTGAATATGTGGACTCATGTGCGCCACCTCAAATAGATGGTCAGGCTTCTTAGCCTTTTTCATTTGTAGTTGTCTGTACTCAGACAAGTTAAGCTTCCGCATGTGCTTGCTACTTGTATGCTCTGTATGTGGGGTCATCAGACCCATGTTTGTAATATCTGGCTCTCCGAAGCCTAATGAATAAATACTTAGAGTCATAGTGTTATGTTGTGATTGCATGATGTATTTGCACATCGAGCATATTGTGTGTATGTTTATTGAAATGCTTGGTCTGTGTGGGATCCGACAATCTAGTTGTTTATCCTTGGTAGCCTCTCTTATGGGGAAATGTAGTCTCGTGCTTCCACTGAGCCTTGGTAGTCCGCTACAACCCGGTTTACCGGAGTGCTGCTAGCCCAGCACTACTGCTCCGGAACACTTAGACTTGCCGGCATGTGATTCGCTTCGTTCCTGTGTCTGTACCTTCGGGGAAATGTAACACGGAGACATCAGGAGTCCTATTAGCCTGCTACAGCCCGGGTTCCAAGAGTCCTATTAGCCCAGTTGCTACAGCCCGGATTCATACGCTGTTGACCGACATGCTCGAGGTTGATTCATGTATGTCTGTCCCTATAAGTTAGTGCCACTTTGGGTACACGACTAGTCATGTCGGCCCAGGTTCTTTGTCATATGGATGCTAGCGACACTATCATACGTGAGCCAAAAGGCGCAAACGGTCCCGGGCCAAGTAAGGTGGCACCCGTGGGAATACCGTGCGTGAGGATGCAAAGTGATATGATGTGTTACATGCTAGATCGGTGTGACTTAGGATCGAGGTGCTGACACCAAATTTCGACCACGAGCGGATGAACACTCGCGACAATGCCTACAAGATGGACATTCCACGCGACAAGTACTCCATGAGCGACATCTTCAACGTCAAGGATCTCTCGCCCTACCATGGTGATGTGGGTTTCGATCCAAGGTCGGATCTTCCCCAAGGGAGGGGAGATGATGCGGAGCATCCTATGTCATCCCCATGGACCTACCATCGCCTCAACAAGAGCCAAGAGGACCCATGACATGAGCTAGAGCTAGAGCTCTCGAGACCGAGGTGACTTCTCTCCTTAGTGATATTACATATGATCCTCTCGAGACATGGCTACTACCTAAGTCCGAGACGTTGTGCATGATTAGGTACCAAGAGGACCCTCCCGAAGATGCATGTGAAGATGGACAAGCCGCCAAGTCCACGGATGAAGAGGAACGCCGGAAGGAGAAGAAGGCATCTCCAGGGCCCGGACATCCGGCCCCGAGCCCGGACGTCCGGCCGCTGAAGAATGCAACTACAGTAGCATTCCAGCCGCCAAGCCCCTACAGGCCCCGGACATCTGGCCCCGCTAGCCCAGACGTCCGGCCCTTCCCGAGCGCCCAGATATCCGACCTCCAGCCCGGAAATCTGGACCCCTCCGAACCCGAGAGCAACAAACCAGTCGCTCCAGCCCGGACATCCCCCCCGGCCATCCGGCCTCGCGTGAAAGCCCGGACATCCGGCCCGACGCCCGGACGTCCGGCTTCCCCTGTCTGCTCACAGTGAAGGGCCGAGGCCCGGTACCCCTTCTCCCCCCTAGACTATATATACTCCACCTCGTACAACTTTCTAGGGTTAGCAAGGGATTAGCTCATATTTCGTTTGAGAGCTTTGCTCATCCACTTGGTTACCTCTCCTCAGAGATTCGAGCCACCACCGGAGAAGATCCCCCAAGCGGATTCAAGACCCCTTTTAGGGAAGAACTCAAGACCTCCTCACGGAGAAGAACGGCTACCTTTGTATTGTTCCTAGTTGATTGTGTACCATGTATCTCTCTTTGTGTTCCGAGGATCTAGCACATGTGTGACTTAATCTTGTTGGTTTGAGTGTCTCTCTTGTGTTTTCCTCGTGTTTTCCCTCGTTTCCCTCCTCGTGTTCTTCGTGTTCATCGCGGGATCTGCTCCTTTCGTGAAAGATCGGCCGATTGGGGTTCCACCCTACATCATCTTGGTATCAGATCCACGTTGATCACGATTTCGGAGCCTCCCCATTGTGTTGCTAACCTAATTTTGTTGATTTTGTCCCTAATTCGAAAATTCCCCACAAAAATAGCCCCAATTTTTTTTGTGATTTGTTGGTGTGATGAAGTTTTGTTGGATTTGATCCGCGGATTTCGTGTGTTGCAGGTAGATCTAGCTTTCCATCCACATTTCCCCAATTTCCATCCACCAATTTCTCCGAATTTTGCCCGGATTTGACCTCTCCTCGCGAAGATCTTTGAATCCATCCACGGATCCAGTGCCCGGACATCCGGCCCGAGAAGCCAGGACATCCAGCGCCCTGGACATCCGGCCTCAACCCCGGACGTCCGGCGCCTGGCAGCACCACTTCCTCTCCACCACCCATTTTTCGTCCATTTTTTGCCAAATTTTGTTCCGGTGCCCACATATACTTCCGCATACCTCCACCACTTCCCCGTGTTTTCCCTCGTTTCCCTCCTCGTGTTCTTCGTGTTCATCGTGGGATCCGCCTCCTTTCGTGAAAGATCGGCCGATTAGAGTTCCACCCTACATCAATACGACCCTAAACTAGTTAAGGTTAAAACAACAGATTTGTGTCACGTGAGAGCCGGCTAATGGGATAAAAACGAAATTTTTCAAAAACAGAATAGAGATACACTCTTCTGGACCTGTCAAGCTTCCAGCTTGCAGACTTACATTACAGCATCAATATGCTATTGGTCTACATGTATGATATCATATTTGAATAATATTTTGTTTTTTCAAACCGTGCTGGTTATAGACTTCAAGTCGCCAGGACATATCATGTTGAATGTTATGACCCACCTTGACGAAAACCGCCAGGGCATTTTTTCTTCAATATGTGCAGATGCATTATGAGATAACGTGATCTACTTTCCACAATCTTTCACGACAAAAGAATAAGTACCATCAGTTTTCCAGAGGATAAAACGTGCATGATGGCACGAAAGACCATTGTTTTACTAATCTATTACATGGCTCCGTGAGCCCAAATGATTAAGTATTTTTCAAGCAACATCCAATGACGCAGATTATGAGCCGTCCAGCGGATCAATTTTCCTGGTCTTGCTTCTTCTTCTGCTTCCGTCATCTGGAAGTTTGGGGATGACCAATTGAAGACATTAAAGGCTTATAACTCAGCTTCATCATCAATAAGTTCAGACGGATCAATTTCAGGAGCAAAAGTATGCTTACGAGTTGGAGGAATTAGTTCCACAACTTCGTAAGCCAACATTTTCACTTTTGAGTTGTCTGCTTTATAAGCCGCCTGATATTTCCATAGATCAGTTTTTTCGGCAATTTTGCTCACCACTGGACGCATCTCTTTCACACAGGCAGCAAAGTCTTTTTTATCAAATGCAGAGCCATCTTTAAAACTGGGGCAGCCAGTAGGCAGCTGAGCCGGGTCTAATTTGGCTTGCCATGCCTTTGCCCAGCTCAAAGCTGTAATGGCACCGGCTCTAGTGGCATACTGTTTGATTTCTTCAATTCTTACGGGCAGGACAGATAACTTGTGAAAAACATCCCTGATGAGCAACGACCCCTGCTTGGTTTGTGAAATGGAGATTATGGCACGCTAAGCACATGTGTATAATTGCTCTACTAGAGTATAAACCGCCTTGAATTTTATCACCATCTGTGGGCCTAGATTGGTAATCTGGGGGCCTGTTCAACACAATATGCGAGGAAGTCGTCACGCGGTTTACAACGTCAAGAAATCAGAATTGATCATGATATTTAAGTGTTGCTTACCAAAAATAGGGGCAGTCATCTATGTGATATGGCGTTTTAAGCCTCTCTGTTCAATGGTGACCTTTTGCAAAGAAGTTTCGCCCCTTTCTGCCCTCTACACCTGTAACGCCCCGTATGTAACTTGCCATATTTGTATTCCAACTCTCGCCATTTCTGGCTCTAAGTTATGAGATTCGTGATTGGGTTCTTGCCTTTGTTTTGCATTTTGTCCTTGTCATGCATTTCATATCAGGTCATCATGTGCATTGCATTTGCATACGTGTTCGTCTCATGCAACCGAGCATTTTCCCCGCTGTCCGTTCAATTCGGCACTCCTACGTCCTCCGGCGCACCCTTTTGCCTCTTTTCATGTACAGGTGTTAAACTTTCTCGGAATGGACCGACACTTGCCAAGCGTCCTTGGTGCACCACCAGTAGACCGCCTATCAAGTTTCATGCCATTTGGAGTTCGTTTGGTACTCCAACGGTTAAACCGGGAACCGTAAAGGCCTTGTGTGTGTTACAGCCCAACACCCCTCCAAAGTGGCCCAATAACCCATCCAAATCAACTCGATCCTCTTGGGCGTTCGATCACGATCGCGTGGCCGAAAACCCAACCTCATTTGTACTCTCCTAGCTCCCTCTACCTATAAAAAGGTGCTCCCCTCTGAAATCCTCGCGCAGATAAACCCTAGCCTCGCTCCACCGCGACGCCGGACGCTTCTCCCTACTGACGGACATGTCCGCGGCCACCGCTCGCCCACTCCATCGCTGACACGTGGCAACGCCACCGTCCCCACGCCGCCGGCCCGCCCGAGACCGAGTCGGGCCCCCGAGGCCCGCACCCCGCCGCCCGCG
>NC_057794.1:195851541-195869882 GCF_018294505.1 Triticum aestivum
CCGCGCCGCCTCCGCCGCCCTGAGGCCCGCGCGCAGCGGATCTGGTCGGGCCGGACCGGATTCGGCTGCCTCGACCCCGCCGACGCCTTCCCGAGCTCGCCCCGGCCCCCCTCCTTCCCCAACTCTAGCAAAGCACTCCGGTGAACCTCGGTTCATGCGCCAGATCCAGATCCAGTCAAATGAGGGTTGACCCGATTTTCTCTCTGTCTTTTTCTCTGTTATTTTCTAGCACTATTCATCATGCCATAACTCCTCATCCGTAGCACCATTTTTTGCGTGCCATATATCAAAATGTTCATCATGATGAGCTCTTCATTTTGTTCCATTGCACCATGCTTGTTTGAGTCCATCTTGATGCCCAAATTGTTGATGCAAGAGTGCTATAAAATGTTAGGTGCTGATTCTTAACAGATCATGAGCATTTGTCATTTTTGCCATGATTATTGTGTGCTGCATATGGCTACGAGCTCTACATGTGTTTTCGGCTAGGCCATGCCATCTTTACAGGGGTTTATGCCACGTATTTTTGTGATCAATGTGTTGACTAGCACAAGCATGCAAAGTAGCTCTCGTGATATTGCTGATTTCAGGGACTTAGAATTTCACTAAGTCATTTCCCTGCTGATATTTTTATGCCATGTATTCATGTTGCTACAGAGAGAGCCATGCTTATTTTGAGTATGTTCAGTAAGGAAGATCTTTACATATGGTTATGCTCTATCCATCCACGTCCATGTTTGCATTTATGGAGTGCCCTAGCATGAACCAATCTTGCTCTACTTTTGCTATAAAATGTTCCTGGCAGATTGTTTACATGTTAATCAATTTTGCCAAGGTTGTTGTAGTTGATCCATGCATGCTATGAGACTGTTCTTGCGATGGTTAGCTTCATGAACATGTCTTCTTGCTGGTAGTATGCTTATCTTGTCATGCAATGCCTTGTGTTGAGTGAATCAATCTCGAAAAGAGGCCTTCATAACTCTGTTTTTGCCATGTCCAATTTTCTGCTAAGTCTGAATCTATTAACGAAACTTGCTATGTTTACGTGGGTGCCATGATATCTTCTTATCATTTTTGGCTTATGGTCAGTAAGGGAATTTTGTGACATGCTTTGAGTACATGCATTCCAAGGCTTTTTTTTGCTAGGTTATGTTCCTGTAGCATGTTGTTATCCTGCTCTAAACATTGCTTCCTGATGTGAATTCCTGACATGTTGTTATTTCCATAAAGTCTGTGAAGCTGATATCTTTTGCACTTTTGCCATGCTTGTGTGAACCTGCTATTGTGTGATTTAGCCATAGCTCAGTGTTCATCTTTTCTCAAGCATCTTGAGCATATCACTGCCATGTGCTTTGTTGCTATGTTAGGGTGCAGTAGCTTAGTTTCTTGTTGCATTTTAGATGGCATCGTGTTGTTAATCTCAGATTTGTGCCATTATTGTTTTACTTGCCATTTGCAAACCGTGCATCCGGTTCCGGTGATCTTTATATCGATTTCGATCGAAATCAACTCATATTTCTAGCGGCGCACTTGGTTTGCCAAGTTGAGGCCTGGTTCAATCTTTTGCTTCCGGAGCACGCACATGCATTGCATATCACATCCCGCATATCATGCCATGTTTTACATCATATTGCTTGCGCATTGCAACATGGTTGATTGTGGTTTCCTTTGCTTGTGTTCTTGCTTTTGGTAGAGCTGGGACACGAGTTCATGATCGAGGAACCCGTTGAGTACTCTTACGAGGATCAGGCTTTCGTCAACTCAGAGAACTTTGCAGGTAAGATGACCATACCCTCAAAATCACTTCTATCTTTGTTTGCTAGTTGCTCGCTCTATTGCTATGCCGCGGTACCTACCACTTGCTATATCATGCCTCCCATATTTCCAAGTCAAACCTCTAACCCACCTTGTCCTAGCAAACCGTTGTTTGGCTATGTTACCGCTTTGCTCAGCCCCTCTTATAGCGTTGCTAGTTGCGGGTGAAGATGGAGTTTGTTCCTTGTTGGAACATGATTATTGTTGTGATATCATTATTATATCTTGTTTACTTTAATGCATCTATATACATGGTAAAGGGTGCAAGGCTCGGCCTTATGCCTGGTGTTTTGTTCCACTCTTACCGCCCTAGTTTCTATCATGCCGGTGTTATGTTCCTTGATTTTGGGTTATAATGGGAACCCATTGACAGTTCGCCTTGAATAAAACTCCTCCAGCAAGGCCCAACCTTGGTTTTACCATTTGCCACCTAAGCCTTTTCCCTTGGGTTCCACGGACTCAAGGGTCATCTTTATTTTAAACCCCCGAGCCAGTGCTCCTCTGAGTGTTGGTCCAAAACATACCCACTTGCAGTGCCACCTCGAGGAAACTTGAGGGTTGGTTTTAGTTGTACGTAGTGTTCATCTGGTGTGCCCTGAGAACGAGATATGTGCAGCTCCTATCAGGATTTGTCGGCACATCGGGCGGCTTTGCTGGTCTTGTTTTACCATTGTCAAAATGTCTTGTAACCGGGATTCCGAGTCCGATCGGATCGTCCTGGGAGACGGAATATCCTTCGTTGACCGTGAGAGCTTGTGATGGGCTAAGTTGGGACACCCCTGCAGGGTTTTGAACTTTCGAAAGCCGTGCCCGCGGTTATGGGCAGATGGGAATTTGTAAATATCCGGTTGTAGAAAACCTGACACTTAACTTAATTAAAATGTATCAACAACGTGTGTAGCCGCGATGGTCTCTTTTCGGCGGAGTCCGGGAAGAGAATACGGTCTCATGTTATGCTTGAACGTAAGTAGTTTCAGGATCACTTCTTGATCTCTATAGCTTCTCGACCATGCTTTGCTTCTCTTCTCGCTCTCATTTGCGTAAGAAAGCCACCATATATGCTAGTGCTTGCTGCAGCTCCACCTCGCTACCTTTTCCTACCCATAAGCTTATATAGTCTTGATCACGAGGGTGTGAGATTGCTGAGTCCCCATCACTCACAGATTACTTCCAAAACCAGATGCAGGTGCCGATGATGCCAGTGCAGGGGACACGAGCGAACTCAAGTGGGAGTTCGACGAGGATTCGGGACGTTACTATGTTTCCTTTCCGGACGTTTAGTAGTGGAGCCTAGTTGGGGCAATCGGGGATCTTTTGCATTAGGGGTTGTCTTTATTTATGTTGGTTCTATAGTCAGACCTTGATTGCATTCTGGATGATGTAATGCTATTCTTATGTATTGTGTGAAGTGGCGATTGTAAGCCAACTTTTATCTCTTTCTTATTCAGTACATGGGATGTGTAAAGATTACCCCTCTTGCGACATGCCTACTATGCAGTTATGCCTCTAAGTCGTGCTCTCACATGTGGGAGATATAGCCACATCGTGGGTGTTACAGCACCAAGGCAGCCTTTTCTTCAGCCCAGCTGGCTCTCTCAGCACTAAAATCGGATTTAAGCTTCTCTGTTTCTTCCAAGCTAAACTTAAATTTGGAGTCAGCCTTCCGAGTCTCTGCTTCTTGCACTTCGAGCCGGGTTTTTAAGTCGGCCAATTGAGATTGAAATTCACTAGAGGCCTCCTGCAAGTTGAAGGTTGACTAAATAATTACAGATATGCTACAGGTAAATACAGGAGAAGTCCCATGTCCTTTGTAAGCAATAGCACTTGGCACTTGGAGGCCAATGGGTGTAGAAAGTCTCTTTAGCTAGTGGCAGACAACCCGGTTCATATTTTTCAAAGATAACCCGGCATGTGGGGGTTATGAGGCGAGATTTCATTCACAAGATGCTTTATTAAATCTGGTTCAGGATGTTATCATTATCCTCTTTTGGATTAAAGTCTTTTCCATAGTCAATATAATCTTTCCTATTCCTAAGACTTGGGGGCTAAAGGAATACATCTTACAAACAAGGCAGAAGTTGGTACCTCATATTTCTGGTGCAGTTGTTTGACCATGTCAATCTCCAGATCAGGGCTAGAGTGCATCCTAGTTAAGGTAGCTGGAGAGTAATTCATTGATGCTCAGATGAGAGTAATTGGCCATGTCAAATCTGACCTTGCTCTTCTCGATCAATTCTTCTTTAGCAGATTGTCTTGCCAAGACTCCGGGATTTCCAGGCTCTTGGAATCCAGCGCTGGTGGGCAGAACATCTTCAGTGCTTTGGTGAGAAGGATTAATTGGGCTTGGCAGGTTAGCACCTAATGGATCAATATTCATATAATTGGCGGAGGCGCTAGGATTCTCTGGTGGTGGGTCATCAGCGCTTGCCTCTGGGTGTTGCACAGAAGCCTGAGATACCGGTGTTTTTTTCTCCGGCTCACGAAATTTTGGCTCTTCGACCGGTTTATTAATTTTTGCCTTCTTGCTAGGCTTTTCCATCCAACTGCAAAAAAGAGACGATGTCAGTATATGTGCATAAATGTGAAGTAACAAATAAACATCTTTACCCAGGGGCAGTCTTGAAAGACGGAAGCTGGGTCTGAGATGAATCGCCAGAAGAGGAGTGAGAAGTCCCTTGATAATTTGAGTCAGACGGATTAAGTGGTTGGCGAATAAGACCCTCCTTGGGATAAAAAGAGTTGGAATTCTGAAGCACCTCGTTCCGGCGTTTGCGTGGGGCTAGTGTGTTGGGTAACCTAGAGGAAAGCTCTCCGCCTCTACTAGTCTGAGTTCTGCGCCGGTTCTCAAGCTTTTGTTGCTTCAAAATAAAGTTGGAATCCAAGTAAGCTAAAGGGTGATAAAACCTTACTTTTCGGGTCACTTGGTCATATTTTCTGTCTCAGCAAAGGCTCGGAGTCGGAGGAAATAATAGTTACCTCTTCATCACCCGCCTAACTAGACTCTGCATCATCCTGATGGCAATCAGTGTCAATAAGATAATTGAAAAAAGAGCCAAGAGAATCAAGGACTACTTCCAACTTGTCATCCTCATCTAAGTTCAACATATGAGTGGCTGTTGATTTCTTCTTATTCTTCTTCAGGTCTTTATTCTTAGCCTTGGCTTTCTTGGCTGCTTTCTTGTCATACTTCTTGTTCCAAAAGGTGGATCCAGCCTGTACAAATTACAGGAAGGTTGGAGATTTGCAGAGCATATGAATAATAAAGAAAAATAAATGGACGAGAGAGACTTACATCCGGTGGCGGGTTGAGTATGCAGAAGGACTTTGCTACAGCTTTCCAATCTTTCATTGAGAAGGGTTTTGGTCATCTCATTGATCGTGCTGTCAGTTAAACGCGTTTGGCAGTGGCGCATTGGATCCTTGAAATCACTTGTGTAGGTACACATTATGCCGGGTCGGCAGCTCAAAGGTATAATGCTCCAAGCTACCCAGCAGCGGCCGAAGTCAACACCAGTCAGCCCGTTTGCCAGCAGCGCCATAACCTTTGAAAAGGCAGGCATAAGTTTGGCTCATTCAGTGGTGGTAAGCCATTTGGGGAGAGGGTACCTCGGGCTCCGCTGGTAGTCACGATAACCCGACAAGGGGTTCTCGTCAGCAGGAGAAGTGTCTTGATAGTAGAACCATGTCTGATTCCAATCCTTGTGATGACTTGGAAGCTGAGCATAAGGAAAAATGGCATATCTCCACTATTGAATTGAAACTCCACCAAGGTCTAAGTTGGGTCCATCTGTGAACTCGTTCTGGTGGTTCAAGTAAAAATATTCTCTAAAGAGTTCAACACTGGTCTCCTCTTGAAGATATACTTCGTAGAAAACTTGAAAGTTGTAGATATTAGAAAGCGAGTTAGGTATGATGTCTTGAGGACGGAGTTCGAGGAAATGCAGAAAATCACCGAAGAATTTTGACCTAGGCGGTGAAAAGCCCCGGTTTATATGGTCAATAAGACAATTGTTTCATTTTCCTTGGGTTGAGGTCTGCTCTCAGATAGATCCGGAACACGCCAGTGGATGGTATTTTTTGCTGGCAAGATGCCTGTTTTGACACAGTCATCAAGCATTTCTTCCATAACAATTGAAGGGCCCACTTGCATGAGGTAACGGTCTTAGTCATGATTGCAGGGCACTGCCTAAAAAAGATGATGTATAGCATGCTTAAACCAAAGAACATTTCCGGATTATACGAGTTATGATGCATATGCCAGCGGCTTAATGGGGCCTAATGTCACATGGCGGGTCATGGTTTGTGGTATAAGCCGCCATGGCAGTTATGGTACTTCAGATCTATCAGAGAAAATTTTGCTAAGAGGTGGACAAATACATTCTACAGATTGGTTCAATAAGTTTTGGATCTGATGTTGTTTGGTAAACAAAAATAAATTCTAACCCTAGGGTTGCGATAGTGAAGGAACTCGTGTGCTTGCGGGATTTCTGTGTCAGAAGGATGTGTCCTATAATTGAAAATGAGTGTTAAACTGCTTCCACCAAACTTCTGTGATGTTTTCAGATCAAACTAGGGGTGTTATGAAGGAACAGTGAAGACCAAATAAGAATTTTGATGAACTGGACAAACCCTAATGGAGATCTGATAGGTGGGAGAAGCAGTGCATACATGTGTTGATGGATCGCGGTGGCGCGCCGGTTCTCTGGTCTAGTCAAGCTGATGCAGCAGCCTGAGTTGATGCAGAAGATGGAGGTCGGCTGCGGGCGAGCTCGGGTCTGCAGAGGAATTGCGAGGAGGAAGACGGAGATGATGAAGTGAGGGGGAAAAAGTGAGGACGAAGACGATAAGGCAATGATCAGATGGAATGTGCGGGAATCGAGGAGGCGGAAAAATGGTTATGAGGCTATACGAACGCCTCGATTTTCGAGATATCTATTAAAGCAAAGATCCGTTGAGATATACTAGGTTCTATGTGAATTTAATGTATGATGACATCACGGCGGATTGCCAAGTTTTTGTGAGGTGACGTCATGGTGGGTTACAGTGAGCTGATGATGGAAGATTTTGCTAAGTCAAAATGATGAAGATTGATATGAACAAGCTCAAACCAACAAGGGGCCTAATGTTGGGGATATAACTATTGGGTGTGGCTCGCCTACGAGGGGTCGGGTCATACCACTGGCGACTTAAGGATAAAGATGGCGGGTCATGGAGCAAGCCCATTGAAGGCCCAAGACCCAGAGGCGACTTGATGCCCAAGGGGATGAACCGCCATATGTGTAACTTGTATTGTAAGACAAGCTTAGTTGGTCACTGAGCCGAACACGTTGTGTATGAGCCGGCCAAGATTCTGTAAGCCACCGCGCATCAACCTATGTATATAAAGGGGTGACCCAACGGCGCGTTATGGAAAGAAACAACAAGTCGAGAACTAGGTCAAGCATATTCGCTCCCTGGTAATCAAAACCCAAGCAATACAACGTAAAGCAGGAGTAGGCTTTTACCTCGTTGAGAGGGGTCGAACCTGGGTAAACTCTCTGTGTCCTTTGTCTTTCAAGATGGTGCTTCATGATTTAATCCATTCTTCAAGTCCATCAAGATTCTTGTTGGAGTTCAAGTATCTTTTCTTCTTGCGTCTCGAAGTGCAATTAATTCTCCATATTCTTTTGAAGTGGAATTTTGCATTTCTTCGTTCTTCTGAGCTATTCAGGCATTTGGTTGTGGTTAGTTGTGACCTCATAATTTTGATATGTTTTCCATACGCCCAAACAAGCTTATTCTTTTCGTTGCTGAATTTCCAACAACTCCGTTTAATCCTTCCTTGCAAGGATGCTTCTCAATTCTATTATGGTGGAAGTTGTATGTTGTTTTCCCTTTTATTTTCCTTCCAATGATGTACTTTCTATTCTTTTGTTTTGGAGGCATTATGATATTGCTCTCTTCGACCCATTATCTCGTTCCTCCAAGACCATTTTATTTCCTTGCCTATCCATTTACCGGAGTGTGGTGTCCAATTTTCAAATATATTATCTTGTCTACCTCTCCTTTTCTCTTATACAGGGATGCTATCCCAATTATCTCATTCTTATTCCCTATCTATCTTGTTCTAACCAGAGTGATTTCAGAGTCTATCTTGTTCCTTGAGCTTTTGATTCTCGTCATAATCGTGGTTCCTCTTATCTAACCGAGTGCCCTCGACTTTCTTCATCTTCTCTCTTGCATTCTTATTTCACCTCATCCTCTTTTCTTCCGTCTCGCTCCTAAGATCTCGGGACGAGATCTTCTGTTAGCGGAGGACAGTTGTAATGCCCCGAGACAGATGTGCCAGATGTCTTCAAGTTATTCGCCATCGTTGCCATGTCATTCGCTTGCGTGTTGCACTTTGCCATTTCATTCGCTTGTGTTTTTCACTTTGCCATGTCATCATGTTCATTTCATCTGCATGTTTTTCAAAACTTGCATCCGTTCGGGTCGCCCAGTTCTCTCCATTGTCCGTTCTGAGTCCAACAACACTCGCACGCGCCTGTGGCACCTCCGAAATATTATTTTATAAGTGGGATAAAAACTTTCTCGGAATGGTTGAAAGTTGGCGCGCGGTCTTGTTATGGTGTAGGTAGACCGCCTACCAAATTTCATCACATTTGGAGTCCATTAGATAGCCCAACCATTAAACATATGGCGGCATTATAGCCGGTCTAACGTCGGATGTTTTCGGTATCCGAAAACCCATGCCGGGACGCACTTCATCTCTCTCTTCTCAGCCCAAGGCCTTCTTTACACAGCCAAAATCAGCCCACCTAGCCCATCCTAAAGCCCCCTCCGACTGGAACCATAGGATCGCGATCGGAGGGCTCCGAAACCCACCTAAACCCTAGCTCATGTCTATATATAGACACCCCCTTCCAAAATGGGCTAACTCTAGTCTAAACCTACCCCTAAACCTTCCCCTACCACTGTCCCACCGCCTCTAGCCGCAGCCACCTCAAAATCCAGGCCACCCCTCCCGCGCACCGCCAATTGGCAGCTCCCCGCAGGCCCATCCGAGGCCGGCGCGGGCCCGAAGCAGCCCGAGCCGCCGCCCGACTCCCTCCATGCCACCGCTGCACTCCGCTGCGTGCACTTGGGCCCGCCACGGGACTACGCCTGTGTCGCCGCCTTTGGTCAGTGATGCCCGGTGTCGAACCTCACTGAGGCTCGAATCCGGCACCTCGACATGCACCCTCGTCCTCGCAGAGTGCCGCCGTCGCCAGAGTCTCGACCCCACCGCCCCATGCTCCGCCGACGCCCGCGGCCGTGCTCGCCAACTCCAGCCAGATCCGCCCGGGAATGGGTGCCCCATGGCCGGATCCATTCGACCCCAGCCTCGTCCGTCTTCCTCGTCGACCTTCGGTCTCCCCTGCTAGCCTAAGCCGCATCACCGGCCACCTCGTCGCCGGAGCTCCAAATTTGCATCCCTCCGTCCCTGGACGCCGCCAACCCCCGATCCAAACGCGCCCTCGAGGCCCTGGATCTTGCCGTCCCGATCCATCCCGCCCCACTTCTTCCCTGGGGTGTAATTTTCACTGTCCCTAAAAAGTCATCTCATGATGCATTATTGTGATGTTCATATCTTTGTGCAAATTTGTCCGATGGTGATGTTCTTTATATCAAAATTTTCATCTCTTCTGCTCTACATGAGGGTGTACTTTGCATGCATGTTGTTATTCATGTTGATGCTTTAACCATAATTGCAGAAGTGCTAAATGATATAATCGGTTGGAAACTGTTGTAACATGTCATTGCGTCTTTTTCATAGCATTTTGTGTGATTTTATTTTGAGCAGCATGACAAAATGTTTTAGGAGCATAATCATGCCATCTTTTCAATGGTGTAATCCATTTTTCATGATATGCCATGTGGTGACTAGCACAAGCTTGCAAACTAGGGTACTTGCTATTACTTTTCTGCTAAGTCTGATCTATTATATTATGTTGCCATGTTTAGTTGATGCTACCATCAAATCTATTCATAATCTAGAGATGTTCAGTGATCATACTTTGATGTACATGTTATGCTCTATACATCCATGCCCTTGTTTGCAATTATAACCTGCTGTAGCTTGTTCTATTGGTGCCCTTAATTTTCTTGAAAATGTAACTATCGGCATGCCCAGTTTTCACATTCTGTTATATCATCTTGCCATGTTCACTTGAAGCTACCATCAAACCTATTTCTCCAATGATCTTGCTCAGTAATGATGTTTTGTTAAGGCTGTTTAGTACTTGCTTACCGTCCCCTTTGATGCCATGAAATGTTCCTGTAGAATGCACTTTTTGTTCTCACAGTATGCATCATGAATCTGTTTTCAGCCTTGATCTGTTTTTCACCAAGTCTGAGAAACTGTTATGACTTGCTTACTTGTCTTGATGAACGACATTGATCTAGAGGTTATATGGAGATGCTTAGTAACCATGTTTTGCCATGTATAACCTTTACTTCAATGCCATGATTTTGGTTTCTATGATCTTGCAATGTAGCATCATTGTTTCATGCCTCCAACATGTCAACATGTTATTTTTGCTCACATGTATGCCCTGTTTTTCACAAAGTCATAATCTGTGTAATAAAGTGGCTTGTTGCATTGATCATGTTGGTTTAATATTGATGGCTATGAACCTAAACCTTGATGCTATGCAAATCATATTACCTGTTCTTCTAGTGAATGTCATGTTTGTGTGAATCTTGTTTTGTAACATGTTGGTTTGATGCTTGCAAAATGCCTAGTTGCTATTTTGGACAGCTTGTCCTTTGAACTTGTTTCATGTGTATGTGTTGAACCGTTGCTCTATTTTGTTCATGTCCTATATGAAACTTGCTTGGTTTTGCATGTAGTTTGATCATGTCATATTACGTCCTTGTTTTGAGTGTGTTTGCTTGATGTTTGAATGCATTTTGCATCAATGCTATGCTTAACTTGTTTTCCTCATATCTTCCAGGTCATAGCTCTGAATTAAACGAACTTTATATTTAAATTGACTAGAAAGACGTGTAGATCATCATGGTGCATCTTAACTTGATGTTTAACAACTTTAACATAATGTGTTATTCGGATCAGTACCAATTTCGAAATTTGCATATGAGGACTTGTCGGAATTGTTGTATGTTGATTCCGGCCTCATTTAAACTTGCTTTGATGTGGCATTCTGGTACGCATCATCTCTTGCCATTAGTAGCATCATATAGCCTTGTCACGCGTCATACTTGGTTGAGCGTCATGTCATGTTTATTCATTGTGTGTTTACCAGGTTGTTTGGTTCTTTCCATTGTTGCTTCTTCTTGATAGTTCTAGTAACGTTGTGATTGTGAGGATTCGTTCAATTACGTGGGTTCGTCTCCTTCATGGACTCGATCTTCTTCCTAGCAGGATTTTAGGCAACTTGACCGTTACCCCAGATACCACTACTATCTTTGCTTTTCTAGTTGTCTCAATGCTATCGTTATGTAGCGCTACCTACCACTTGTTTATCAAGGCTCCCAAATTGCCATGACAACCTCTAACCTTTTTTCACCATCCTAGCAAACCGTTGTTTGGCTATGTTATTACCGCGTTGCTCGGCCCCTCTTATAGCGTTGCTAGTTGTAGGTGCAGTTGCAGGTTGTTCCAAGATGGGACATGGATATCAAGGGATATCATAATATCTCTTATTTAATTAATGCACATATATACTTGGTAAAGGGTGGAAGGGTTGGCCTTTTGCCTGGTGTTTTGTTCCACTCTTGCCACCCTAGTTTCTGTCATACCGGTGTTATGTTCCTTGATTTTGTGTTCCTAACACGGTTTGGGTTTATGGGCCCCCCTTGATAGTTCGCTTTGAATAAAACTCCTCAAGCAAGACCCAACATTGGTTTTACCATTTGCCCAACATAATAACTAAACATGATGATAAACTTGACGCAGAGGGGCTTAGCGCTACCCGAGGTTCATTATTCAACATAATACACGGGGGCCAGTGCTGATGGTGTTGGTCCCAAACCGGGCAACCTGCAGGGCCGCCACATGGAAACTCAGGGTCTGGTTTTACTCGTAGCTTGACCCATTCGATCATGGCCTGAGACGAGATACGCGGGGCTACTTTTAGGGTGTCGGCACATCGGGAGGTCTTGCTAGACTTGTTTTACCATTGTCAAAATGTCTTGTGAACTGGGATTCCGAGTTTGACCGAGTTGTTCCGGGAGGAGGATTTTCCTCCGTTGATCACGAGAGATTGTCGTGGGATAAGTTGGGACACCCCCACAGGGCTTAAACTTTCTAGAGTCGTGCCCATGGTTATGTGGTAGATGGGAATTTTTAATATCCGGTTATGGAGAACTTGACACCTGATCCGAAGTAAAGTACACTAGCCGCGTGAGTAACCGTGACTGTCCCTTTCCGAGTGAGTCGAGAAGGGAACACGGTGGGGTTATGTTTGACTCGTAAGTAGTTCAGGATGACTTATCGATCATTACTAATTTGCGGCCATTTGCATAGTGGATCTTCTTATTCTTGTACTCGTAAGTTAGCCACCATACAATGCTTAGTCGCTTGCTGCAACCTCACCACTGATACATTCCATACCCATTAAGCTTTGCTAGTCTTGATATCCATGGTAATGGGATTTCTGAGTACTCTGGCTCACAGATTACTACAACAACAGTTGCAGGTATGGGTAATGCACTGGTCCGACGTGACAGCGATGTTACTTGTTTTGGAGTTCTTCTTCCGCTTCTCCTTCGTTTAGGGGATAGGTTCATGGTCGGTAGCCTAGGCTAGCAGGATGGATGTGGTTTGAGTTTCTATTTGTTTTTTAGTCCATAGTCGGATGTTGATCTTATGTACGATGTTTGATGTATTCTTGTGGCATTTGTATGCCTTTGTATGTAATTGTACGATGTAATGATATCCACCTTGCAAAGCGTCTTCAATATGCGACTCTATCCTTGGTGGTACCTTCGAGTTCCTCTCGGATAGGATCACATATTGGGCGTGAAAATTATGGGCTGTTATTACATATTATATCACAATACTTATGCCTTTTCTCTCTTATTTTACAAGGTTTACATGACGAGGGAGAATGCTGGTACCTGGAATTCTAGACTAGAAAAGGAGGAAATATTAGAGACCTATTCTGCACAACACCAAAAGTCCTGAAACTTCACGGAGAGTTATTTTGGAATATATAAAAAATATTCTGTGAAGAAAGCACCGGAGGGGGGTCAACTATTGTGCGCCCCCTGCCTTGTGGGCTCCCTGTCAGGGCCCCAATGCCCATCTTCTGCTATATGGTGTGTTTTGACCTGAAAAAGATTAGAAGGAAGCTTTCAGGACAAAGCGAAACCGTCTCGAGGCGGAACCTAGGCAGAACTAATCTAGGGCTCCGGCGGAGCTGCTCTGCCGGGGAAACTTCCCTCTGGGAGGGGGAAATCGAAGCCATCGTCATCACCAACGGTCCTCTCATTGAGAGGGGGTCAATCTCCATCAACATCTTCACTAGCACCATCTCCTCTTAATCCCTAGTTCATCTCTTGTTCCGATCTTTGTCTCAAACCTCAGATTGGTACTTGTGGGTTTCTAGTAGTGTTGGTTACTCCTTGTAGTCGATGCTAGTTGGTTTATTCGATGGACGATCATATGTTCAGATCCTTAATGATAATTAATACTACTCTGATTATGAACATGAACATGCTTTGTGAGTAGTTACGTTTGTTCCCGAGGACATGGGAGAAGTCTTGTTATAAGTAATCATGTGAATTTGGTATTCATTCGATATTTTGATGAGATTTATGTTATCTTTCCTCTAGTGGTGTTATGTGAACGTCGACTACATGACACTTCACCATTATTTGGGCCTAGGGGAAGGAATTAGGAAGTAATAAGTAGATGATGGGTTGCTAGAGTGACAGAAGCTTAAACCCTAGTTTATGCGTTGCTTCGTAAGGGGCTGATTTGGATCGATATGTTTCATGCTATGATTAGATTTATCTTAATTCTTCTTTCATAGTTGCAGATGGTTGCTAGAGGGGTTAATCATACGTGGGAGGCTTCTCCAAGAAAGGGCAGCACCCACACACCGGTCCACCCACATATCAAATTATGAAAGTAACGAACGTGAATCATATGAGCATGATGAAAACTAACTGCTCATTGCACTTCCTTCGTCTTGCTCCAAATCCCCTTCTCCTCCTGCCCAGAAAAACTCCAGATCCGCCGAATCTCCGTCCTAAGCCCGCGACCGATGGCCACCGACAAGGCGAAGTCCACGGCCACGGTCGCATGCTCGCCCTCTTGGTTCGAGCCTGCCCTGAGCACGTCCACCATTGCGAAGGAGAAGCACCTCACCACTGCAGTCCAACTGATGGCGGGCAACAACAACAAGGGGGTAGATACGGTGCTCCGGGTTGGCTCCGCCAATTTGGAAACCTTGGGCGGCAACTTCTCTCCCTTCTTCTTGCACATCATCTTCGTGGGGCTGGTTCCCCCTTTCTCCAGCTTCTTCTACGCCGTTCTTCGCCACTACAAGCTCCACACCCTCCGTTAGCTTAACACTATGATCTTTTAGTTTATTGCTATTGCTTTCTTCATAACTTATACATGTTCCAATGACTATGCGATTATGCAACTCCCGAATGCCAAAGGAACAATTAGTGTGCTATCAAACGTCACAACGTAACTGGGTGACTATAAAGATGATCTACAGGTGTCTACAATGGTGTTTGTTGAGCTGGCAAAGATCGAGATTAGGATTTGTCTATCCTTGTATCGGAGAGGTATCTCTAGGCCCTCTCGGTAATGCACATCACTATAAGCCTTGCAAGCAATGTGACTAATGAGTTAGTTATGGGATGTTTCATTACAGAACGAGTAAAGAGACTTGCCGGTAACGATATTGAAATAGGTATTGAGATATCGACGATCGAACCTCGGGCAAGTAACATACCGATGACAAAGGGAACAACATATGTTGTTATGCGGTTTGACCGATAAAGATATTCATAGAATATGTAGGAACCAATATGAGCATCCAAGTTACGCTATTGGTTATTGACCGGAGATAAGTCTCGTTCATGTCTACATAGTTCTCGAACCCGTAGGGTCCGCACGCTTAACGTTCGATGACGATCGGTATTATGAGTGTCAGGACCCCGACTCGATGTCACATCGATCTAGCCTGTAACACCTCATATCACTTTGCGGCCTCAGGCACGGTATCCCCACGGGTGTCGCCTTACCTTTGCCCGGGACCGTTTGCGCCTTTTGGCTCACGTATATTATAGTGTCGCTAGCATCCATATGATAAGGAGCCTGGGTTGACATGACTAGTCGTAAACCCAAAGTGGCACAGACTTACAGGGACATGCATCCATGGCCCACCTTCGAACGTGTCGGTCATCAGCAAGTGGGTCCAGGTTGTAGCACTGGGCTAGCAGGACTCCGGTAAAACGGGCTGTAGCGGGCTAACAGGACTCCGGTACTCAATGCGTGACATTTCCCCGAAGGGACAGACACGGGAACGAAGAAGGACACATGCCGGCCAGCCTAAGTGTTCCAGAGCAGTAGCAAGCTACCATGGCTCAGCGGTAACACTAGGAGACATTTCCCGGTAAGAGAGGCTACTAAAGATAAACAACTAGATAGTCAGATCCCACACATACCAAGCATTTCAATAACATACACACAATATGCTCGATATGTGCAAATACAACAGGGCATCACAACATGACTCTACGACACAAGTACTTTATTTAAGGCTCAGAGAGCCATACATAACATACACATAGGTACGGGTCACACGACCCAGCATTCAAGTCATACAGTCATACAAACCAGCAGCGGAAGTAGCTTGTCTGAGTACAGACAACTAGTAAAATAGAAGAGGCTTGGAAAGCCTAGCTGTACTACGTGGTCCTTCACAAGCTCAGGATCACCACCAGGGCCTTAGCCTACTCATTGATGTCAACGTCTACGAAGAACCCATCAGAAGGGGTTGCAGCGTCTTCTGTAAAAATGTAAATTATAGCAACATGAGTACAAAGGTACTCAACAAGACTTACATCAGATCCTACATACATGCACATTATCAAGAAGGGTGGGTGGAGTTGTTGCAGCAAGCCAGCTTTGACTCTTGGCTAGGCTATCCTACGAGACTCCAACTTGAAATGGTTTTGCGCACACGAGTCCACTACTCACCACTTCAATACACTACCGAGGATCCACCTCCGTCTTCCTACGGAAGAGCCATCCTCGGCACTCACACTTATCTTGAGGCTTTTAGTAGTTTCCACTTACTTGTCTATGAACTGTATAGGCAACCAAGTAGTCCTTTACCGCGGACGCGGCTATTCGAATAGATCATGATAACCCTGCAGGGGTGTACTTCTTCATACACGCTCTCACCACTTACCGTCGTTTACACGACATGTACTCGGCAACCTTCAAGTGGAAGCCCAACGTGGGTGTCGGCCACGACCTACCTAATCACCTAAGCCTCTAGTCCAGGTTTATCGCCTATTCGGGTTCCATCCATGAGGAGATCCGGCCGAGGTTTCGCTCACAGCCCCAAACGATGTGAACAGGGTTCCCGAGATACCTAACGGGTATTCGGTACACCGTGCCACGTACCTACCGCATCACAGCCCACCCCTACGGTCAGCGCTGTCCACGGCCTCCAGTAGGCTACAAACACCAGAAACTACTTGCAACTCCTGGACAGAGAACTAGGGTGAATAAGAAGTCGAGAGGGTCCATTGGTTTCGGGCCCAATGCATGGTAGTAGCTGAATCTTAAATCACACATACAGATCTCAGTGCTTAAGGTCGGCTTCAATGAAACAACCCACCATGTACTCCTACATGGCCTCTCATCGATACCTTTACCAAATCGTGTTCACCACACCACTCTCATTACCGACATAATCATTTCACTCTAGCACATCACCCAGATGAACCAGACCTGACACGACTCTAAGCATAGCAGGCATAGCAAGGTAGGAACAACACATACATATGGCTCAATTAACTCCTACACATGCTAGTGGGTTTCATCTAGTTACTGTGGCAATGACAGGTCATGCAAAGGAAGTGGGTTCAACTACCGTAGCACACAGCAGTTTGAAACGCGTTGTCTTAATGCAGTAAAAGAGAGCAGGAGCGAGAACATGGGATTGTATCGATATGCTGAAATGGTTGGTTGCTTTCCTGATGGTTCGGTGCACTAATACGGTTCTTCGTTAGGGTAATCATGGTACTCCTCGGAGGCAGAACCTGCCGCAAAGAACACCGATACACAACCATCACCAAACAATGTGCGACAATATGAGGCATGCATGAAACATGGCAATATGAGTGTGTTAGGCTAATGCAACTAAGACCAGAAGGGTTTGAACCAATTTGAACCAAAGATTCAAATTTCAAACTCATACATGGCCCTTTAAGGTGTTATATCTTGTTCTGCATTAAACATCAAGTTAACTTGTTTAATCATGCATGAAAATAGTACAGATGGATAGATTGGATTTTTCTGATCATTTTTCATATATAATTTGTCTGATTTGGAGTTACAGAATAAAAGTTATGAATTTTTGAAATTTAAACTATATTCTGGAATTTCCTATATTAGATTAAATCCAGAAAATCAATTACTGCGTCAGCCTGACGTCAGTGTGACATCAGCAGGTTAACGGGACACAGTCCGGGTCAAACCTGACAGTGGGTCCCGCGTGTCAATGTGATTAGTTAAACTAAAATTAATTTAAACTAATCCTAAATAGTTAACAGGGCTGGGCCCCACCTGTCATTGACTCAGGGGAGTCAACCAGGGCCCACCCGTGGTCAAACCCGGGTCGGCTGCACCGGCGTTTAGCCGCCGGCGAGCCCGACGCGGCGGTGGAAGTGGTTTTTTCCGTTCCGGCAACCAAACGAGCCGCGGAGGCCACCGGAGAGGAGCTGAGGACGAACCGCAGCTCTTGGTGGAGTCCGTTGGGGTCGGGGTGGCCGGAGTTGGCGCCGGCGACGACTTTGGCAGCCACCGGAGTTCGGCCGAAGTCGAACTTGTCGCAAGAGGGGTCGGTGAGGTGCGGGGAGTAGCTAGTTAGGTGCTACGTGATGCAGTGAGCATGATGGACACCGTGGAGTGGACGGAGGACGACCGGGAGCACGTCGGCGACGAGCTCTGCGGCGGTGGGTGCGGTTGAGCTCCGGGAGGTCGCTACACGGCTCAGGAGCAAGAAAAGAAGGGAGGGGAAGATGGCTAAGCTCACGGGGAGTTCGACGAAGCCCTTGGTGCGGCCGGGGAAGGACCGGAGCGACGACGGCGTTGAAGGGGATCTTCGGCGACGGCAGCTCGGGCGAGGTCGTTGCGGTGGACTCGGGCGTTGCGAGCGCTCGGGGCTCGGCTTGCTCGATGAAGTGGACAGCGGCGGAGCTCCTGGACACGACGAGAGGACGCACGGGCGGCGGGGAGCACGGCTACGACGTAGGCACGGCGGCGGTAGCGTCGGCCATGGCTGGGGGGG
>NC_057794.1:195870150-195879336 GCF_018294505.1 Triticum aestivum
CGAGGGGAGCGGCGAGGCGGCGAGCAGGTGCGTGGCGCGCGCTGCGGTCGCCGTCGGGCACCTGCCTGCCTGCCTGGCCGGCAAGCAGCTCGCTGGAGCGGCGCTGGGCTGGGCCGGCAGGTGGGCCGGGTGCTGGGCGCCAGGTAAGTTTTTCTATTTTTCCTTTTTTCTGTTTTTTAATACTTCTGCAACTTTGTTGAATTAATAAAAATACTTAGGCAACTCCTAAAATCACCAAACTACTCCTGGTCCATAGTTGGATTATTTCCAACATGAAACATTTTAGTTTGGAGATATTTGAGCATTTAAATATTTTATATAATTTGAAATGCCCAAATTCAAATATCTATGATTTAATTCAAAGACCCTAAGATGACCTAGGAAAATGTGCATCACTTCTGGCAGAGGATCTGAACCAAGACAAAAATGATGGGCATTTTAGAAGGGCATTTCAGGTTCATTGAAAAAGTTTTTAGTAATCCCTAGTTGGTTTCAGAGGGGGCTGGGGGTTCTGTCATCCCCATTTCAGGTTTCTGATGAAAGAATAAACATGATGCAACACTCTAATGCATGAACTAGCTAGGGTGTGACAACTCACCCCCACTCAAAAGAATCTCGTCCCGAGATTTGGGTTCCTCCGGGAAGAAGGCAGGATACTCGAGTCGAAGACGATCCTCCCTTTCCCAAGTTGCTTCATCCTCAGAATGGTGCGACCATTGAACTTTGAGAAACTTGATATTATGACGTCGAGTGGTACGCTCGGCCTGATCGAGGATACGAATGGGGTACTCTCGATACGTGAGATTGTCTTGGAGATCAAGCGTTTCGTGGTCCACTCCACGGATAGGATCCGAGAAGCAACGCGTGAGTTGAGAAACGTGGAAAACATTGTGGACTCTGGAGAGATGCGGAGGTAGTTCCAACTGGTAGGCAACTTCTCCTTGTTTAGCGAGAATGCGAAAAGGTCCAATGTAACGAGGAGCCAATTTGCCTTTGATACCGAAATGATGGGTTCCCTTCAGAGGAGTAACCCGGAGGTAAGCCTTCTCGTCAACCTCGAAAGTCATAGCCTTATGTTTTCAGTCATATTGACTCTTTTGACGAGATTGGGTTGTTTTCAATTTTTCACGAACGATGCAAACTTGCTCTTCCGCTTCCTGAATCATATCCGGGCCAAAGAATTGTCTTTCCCCGGTTTCTGACCAGTTAAGGGGTGTTCGACAACGTCGTCCATAGAGCACTTCAAAAGGGGCTTTACCCAAGCTAGATTGATAGCTGTTGTTATAAGCAAATTCGGCAAATGGAAGGCATTTCTCCCACTCCATTCCGAATGAGATAACAGAGGCTCGAAACATGTCTTCTAGAATTTGGTTGACGCGTTCTACCTGACCACTCGATTGAGGGTGAAAGGCGGTGCTAAAGGAAAGGCGGGTTCCCATAGCATTTTGGAAACTTTCCCAAAATCGAGAGGTGAAAATACTTCCTCGATCCGAGTTAATTTCCAAAGGAACACCATGGAGAGACACTATTCGGGAGATGTATAAATCTGCCAATTGACTAGCAGTTATACTCTCACGAACAGGTAAGAAATGGGCCACTTTGGAAAGACGATCGACAACGACGAAGATAGCATTATTCCCTCTCTTGGTCCTGGGAAAACCGGTAATGAAATCCATACCAATTTTATCCCATTTCCATTCAGGAATAGCTAAGGGTTGAAGGGTGCCAGCAGGCCGTTGATGCTCTGCTTTTACACGACGGCAGACGTCGCAATTAGCAATATACTGAGCAATTTCTCTCTTCATCCTAGTCCACTAGAACTTCTGGCGTAGGTCTTGATACATCTTAGTACTACCGGGATGAATAGTGAGAGGAGATTCATGAGCTTCCTTAAGGATCAATCGCCTCAGGTTTCGCACTTTGGGAACCACTAGTCGATTCCCGAAGTATACGACCCCTTGATCATCAATGGAGAAACAATTCGCAACTCCTTTCTTGATGTTTCTCCTGATGCGGGAAATTCCCGGATCTACCTTCTGTGCTTTGATGATCTGATCCGTAAGGGTAGGTTTCGCCACCAAGGTGGAAAGGAATCCTTGAGGAACAATGTGGAGATTAAGTTTCCGAAATTCCTCATGGAGAAGCGGTTGACTTTGTTGTAACATCAGGTTGTTACAATAAGATTTACGACTTAGCGCATAAGCCATGACGTTGGCTTTCCCTGGGGTGTAAGTTATTCCTAAGTCGAAATCTGTGATCAACTCGACCCAACGTCTTTGCCTGAGATTCAAATCCGGTTGGGTGAAGATGTACTTCAGACTTTGGTGATCAGTGAATATTTCGCAGCGATTACCAAGGAGGTAATGTCGCCAGGTTTTAAGTGCATAGACTACGGCTGCAAGCTCTAGATCATGAGTAGGATAATTCTCCTCATGTGGGTGCAATTGCCGTGAAGCGTAAGCAATTACGTGTCGATCTTGCATGAGAATGCAACCTAGTCCTTGTCGCGAGGCGTCGCAGTAGATAACAAAGTCCTTAGAGAAATCTGGCGGTACCAGTACGGGAGCAGAAGTCAGACGTCTTTTTAGTTCCTGAAAACTATGCTCACATTGTGGAGTCCATTCGAACTTTTTATCTTTCTTGAGGAGTTCGGTTAGAGGTTTAGCAACTTTGGAGAAGTTTTCGACAAAGCGACGGCAATAGCTCACTAAGCCCAGAAAACTCCGAACTTGCTTGACCGATTCAGGTGGAGTCCAATTAAGGACGGCTTGAACTCGCTCAGGGTTAATAGCAATACCTTTACCAGATATTACATGACCCAGATAGGTCACTTCTAACAACCAGAATTCACATTTAGAAAATTTGGCATAAAGGCGATGCTCTCGAAGTTTCTTCAACACTAGCCTTAGATGTTCGGCATGTTCTTCCTCGCTCTTGGAGTAGATGAGTATATCATCGAGGTAAACCACGACGAATTTATCCAAATACTCCATGAAGATTGAGTTCATTAACCGAGAAAAGGTGGCTGGAGCGTTGGTTAAACTGAAGGACATGACGGGGTACTCGTATTGGCCATAACGAGTAACAAAGGCCGTTTTAGGAATGTCCCCGTTCCTGATTTTGATTTGATGGTAGCCCAACCTCAAATCCATTTTGGAGAAGACTGAGGATCCAGCGAGCTGATCATACAGGTCGTTGATCCTGGGGAGCGGATATTTGTTCTTGATTGTGACCAAATTGACAGGTCGATAATCTACAACCATCCGGTCCGTACCATCCTTCTTCTTGACGAAGAGGACGGGGCAAGCCCACGGAGATGAACTAGGTTAGATGAAACCCTTTTTCAAGGACTCATCGAGTTGTTTCTTAAGCTCGGCTAGTTCTAGTGGTGCCATCTTATAGGGTCTTCTAGAAATCGGGACGGTTCCTCGAATGAGGTCTATTACGAACTCCACATCCCTGTCAGGTGGAACACCTGGCAATTCCTCTGGGAAGACATCCGGAAAGTCACGGACTACCAGAACGTCCTCAAGGTCTGGCAAAGGGCTGGCGTTAAGAGAATATAACTGTCGCTTGGCTATTTGGGTCAAGACATTGACTATCTTTCCTGAAGGATGGGTGAGTTGAACAGTCCTAGAGAAACAATCAATGTTGGCATGATGGGCTGACATCCAGTCCATACCCAAGATGATATTAATATCTGAAGATTTGAGGGCTATCAAAGATGCAAGGAAAACAAGTCTGTCGACTTGGATTTCATTTCCATGGCTTACTCTAGAAGTTTTCCATTTGGATCCTGAAGTTTGAATTACCATAGCGGATGGCATGTCACAGAATGCGGTGTTATGCAGACGAGCATAGCTCTCGGATATAAATGAATGAGATGCTCCTGTATCGAAAAGAACAGATGCCGGGTGGCAATTAACAAGGAGCGTACCGAGAACGACGTTGGGATCCTCTTGAGCTTCTTCGGCAGAGATACAGTTGACATGGCCACGAGCAGCGGTGGCCGGCTTGGCGTGGAACACTTTCCCTGTCGGCTTGCCATGGCCAACAGCTTTAGCAGATTGGTTGGGGTTGGTCTGGGGACACTCGCGCATATAGTGGCCAGATTCCCCACACTTGAAGCATGTCACAGAACTGGTACGTGGAGGAGCATTGTTGGTTGGACCACCATAGGACTTGGCTGGTGCAGACTGTTGAATGGGGCGAGGCGCCTGGAAGGATGGCCTCGGTGTGAACCTGGGTGGCAGGGCAGTGTTGGGCACCCACACGCGGCGCTTCCGAGGACCAGCACCGGATGAGGAACCCACGTCACGGCCATGCTTGCGTGTTGCGTCATAATCAGTCTGACCAGTCTCAGCACTGATGGCCTTGTTAACAAGCTTCTGAAAAGATGTGCACTCATGCAGACGGAGGTCGCGGCGAAGCTCAGGATTAAGTCCCTTACGGAACCTTGCTTGCTTCTTAGCATCAGTAGAAACTTCCTCAGTTGCATATCGTGCGAGGTTGCCAAACTCCCTGCTTTAAGCATCCACAGAGAGTCGGCCTTTGGTGAAATTGCAAAATTCCTCACGTTTACGGTCCATGAGACCCTCCGGAATGAGTACAAACTAGGTCATATCCCACAAGTCACGCGGGACGATTGACGACACAGCTAGTACGAACTAGTGACACTACCACTAACTCAAACCGACCCGTAGTAGTTCTCGTAGAAGTCACCTCCATAGCCTGGAAGCTCAACATGATCATCCGAGAATAGACGATCTCGCGGAGCTTGTGGACCATAGGGGCTAGGATGAGGTCTTGGACCAACAGACGGTGGCCTGTGGGGACCGCGAGGTGGGGTGATGCCTCCTACATCACGCCAACCCATCACGTCTGGCAAAGCAGATCTCACAGGATAGAGATCGCGCATATCCGAATATCCAGCTTGCACCGCCGGTGCAAACCGAGTCAATGTGGCCCAATGGTCAGCACGGGTATTGAAGAGCTCTAGCCTCAAGGCCCGATTTTCACGGTCCTTATCCTCAAGCATCTCAGCAGTGGTGCGTGTCCGTGAATCCTCCTGAGTGGGTTCAGCATAGATAGCCTGGAGATACCCTTGTGCTCCCGGAAGTGATCCTGGCATATACCGGAAATCAGAGTCCCGAAATAGACCAGACCTGACCCGCATGATGGTCATCATAGAGTAGGCGGCGTCCTGCACAGCCATCTCCATGGTAACCCCGAGTCCATAGGAACAGTGAAGGGGCTCGGTGGATCCAGGATAAGATGGAAATATCCTGACAGTGCAGAGATACTGGCTTTGATTAAAGTCTCGAAATTGCTCTTCGACCGTGTACTCGGGATACCAACGGTATCCAGCCTCAGTCATTACCCTGACCAAAATGGCGGTATGGCCGGGTACATCTAGTCATCGAGTCAGGCGAACCACTTGATTGAGGTCGCGAGTGGCCATCTGAAAGCACAACCATAATGCAAAGGCATTAGAATTTCTAGCAAAATTTCGGCAACATAACAGCTGTAAATGCTCAAGAAGGATTTTGAGACATTTGACAAAGGATTTCATACACACTCAACATCATCATATCAAAGTTCTCAGTCCATCCTAACAACATAATGTGGTAGTAGAACTTAACTAGGCTTGTATCCATCAAACCTATAAGGTACTACTGATTAGTAACACGTGATCCTGATAAAGAGAAAAGATCCTAATTCCTTAACCCCCGGTGGAAGAATAGACTGACTCAGATCAGAATGTCATATGGTAAAGAAGTAAAAAGAGCCTTACGTTCCAACCCACAAACAATTCCCCTACATATAACTAAAGAATTTCCAGACTCAACATCGACCAGTTTGGCTTGGAGAACCTACACGCAGTCCTGGCTCTGATGCCAACGCTGTCAGGACCCCGACTCGATGTCACATCGATCTAGCCTGTAACACCTCATATCACTTTGCGGCCTCACGCACGGTATCCCCACGGGTGTCGCCTTACCTTTGCCCGGGACCGTTTGCGCCTTTTGGCTCACGTATATGATAGTGTCGCTAGCATCCATATGATAAGGAGCCCAGGCTGACATGACTAGTCGTAAACCCAAAGTGGCACAGACTTACAGGGACAGGCATCCATGACCCAGCTTCGAACGTGTCGGTCATCAGCAAGTGGGTCCGGGCTGTAGCACTGGGCTAGCAGGACTCTGGTAAACCGGGCTGTAGCGGGCTAATAGGACACCGGTACTCAATGTGTGACATTTCCCCGAAGGGACAGACACGGGAACGAAGAAGGACACATGCCGGCCAGCCTAAGTGTTCCAGAGCAGTAGCAAGCTACCATGGCTCAGCGGTAACACTAGGAGATATTTCCCGGTAAGAGAGGCTACTAAAGATAAACAACTAGATAGTCAGATCCCACACATACCAAGCATTTCAATAACATACACACAATATGCTCGATATGTGCAAATACAACAGGGCACCACAACATGACTCTACGACACAAGTACTTTATTTAAGGCTTAGAGAGCCATACATAACATACACATAGGTACGGGTCACACGACCCAGCATTCAAGTCATACAGTCATACAAACCAGCAGCGGAAGTAGCTTGTCTGAGTACAGACAACTAGTAAAATAGAAGAGGCTTGGAAAGCCTAGCTGTACTACGTGGTCCTTCACAAGTTCAGGATCACCACCTGGGCCTTAGCCTACTCATTGATGTTAACGTCTACGAAGAACCCATCAGAAGGGGTTGCAGCGTCTTCTGTAAAAATGTAAATTATAGCAACATGAGTACAAAGGTACTCAGCAAGACTTACATCAGATCCTACATACATGCACATTATCAAGAAGGGTTGGTGGAGTTGTTGCAGCAAGCTAGCTTTGACTCTTGGCTAGGCTATCCTACAAGACTCCAACTTGAAATGGTTTTGCGCACACGAGTCCACTACTCACCACTTCAATACACTACCGAGGATCCACCTCCGTCTTCCTACGGAAGAGCCATCCTCGGCACTCACACTTATCTTGAGGCTTTTAGTAGTTTCCATTTAATTGTCTATGAACTGTATAGGCAACCAAGTAGTCCTTTACCGCGGACGCGGCTATTCGAATAGATCATGATAACCCTGCAGGGGTGTACTTCTTCATACACGCTCTCACCACTTACCGTCGTTTACACGACATGTACTCGGCAACCTTCAAGCGGAAGCCCAACGTGGGTGTCGGCCACGACCTACCTAATCACCTAAGCCTCTAGTCCAGGTTTATCGCCTATTCGGGTTCCATCCATGAGGAGATCCGGCCTAGGTTTCGCTCACAGCCCCAAACGATGTGAACAGGGTTCCCGAGATACCTAACGGGTATTCGGTACACCGTGCCACGTACCTACCGCATCACAGCCCACCCCTACGGTCAGCGCTGTCCACGGCCTCCAGTAGGCTACAAACACTAGAAACTACTTGCAACTCCTGGACAGAGAACTAGGGTGAATAAGAAGTCGAGAGGGTCCATTGGTTTCGGGCCCAATGCATGGTAGTAGCTGAATCTTAAATCACACATACAGATCTCAGTGCTTAAGGTCGGCTTCAATGAAACAACCCACCATGTACTCCTACATGGCCTCTCATCGATACCTTTACCAAATCGTGTTGACCACACCACTCTCATTACCGACATAATCATTTCACTCTAGCCCATCACCCAGATGAACCAGACCTGACACGACTCTAAGCATAGCAGGCATAGCAAGGTAGGAACAACACATACATATGGCTCAATTAACTCCTACACATGCTAGTGGGTTTCATCTAGTTACTGTGGCAATGACAGGTCATGCAAAGGAAGTGGGTTCAACTACCGTAGCACACAGCAATTTGAAACGCGTTGTCTTAATGCAGTAAAAGAGAGCAGGAGCGAGAACATGGGATTGTATCGATATGATCAAATGGTTGGTTGCTTGCCTGATGGTTCGATGCACTGATACGGTTCTTCGTTAGGGTAATCACGGTACTCCTCGGAGGTAGAACCTGCCGCAAAGAACACCGATACACAACCATCACCAAACAATGTGTGACAATATGAGGCATGCATGAAACATGGCAATATGAGTGTGTTGGGCTAATGCAACTAAGACCAGAAGGGTTTGAACCAATTTGAACCAAAGATTCAAATTTCAAACTCATACATGGCCCTTTAAGGTGTTATATCTTGTTCTGCATTAAACATCAAGTTAACTTGTTTAATCACGCATGAAAATAGTACAGATGGATAGATTGGATTTTTCTAATCATTTTTCATATATAATTTGTCTGATTTGGAGTTACAGAATAAAAGTTATGAATTTTTGAAATTTAAACTATATTCTGGAATTTCCTATATTAGATTAAATCCAGAAAATCAATTACTGCGTCAGCCTCACGTCAGTGTGACATCAGCAGGTCAACGGGACACGGTCCGGGTCAAACCTGACAGTGGGTCCCGCGTGTCAGTGTGATTAGTTAAACTAAAATTAATTTAAGCTAATCCTAAATAGTTAACAGGGCTGGGCCCCACCTGTCATTGACTCAGGGGAGTCAACCAGGGCCCACCCGTGGTCAAACCCAGGTCGGCTGCACCGGCGTTTAGCCGCCGGCGAGCCCGACGCGGCGGCAAAAGTGGTTTTTGCCGTTCCGGCAACCAAACGAGCCGCGGAGGCCACCGGAGAGGAGCTGAGGACGAACCGCAGCTCTTGGTGGAGTCCGTTGTGGTCGGGGTGGCCGGAGTTGGCGCCGGCGACGACTTTGGCAGCCACCGGAGTTCGGCCGAAGTCGAACTTGTCGCAAGAGGGGTCGGTGAGGTGCGGGGAGTAGCTAGTTAGGTGCTACGTGACGCAGTGAGCATGATGGACACCGTGGAGTGGCAGGAGGACGACCGGGAGCACGGCGGCGACGAGCTCCGCGGCGGTGGGTGCGGTTGAGCTCCGGGAGGTCGCTACACGGCTCGGGAGCAAGAAAAGAAGGGAGGGGAAGATGGCTAAGCTCACGGGGAGTTCGACGAAGCCCTTGGTGCGGCCGGGGACGGACCGGAGCGACGACGGCGTTGAAGGGGATCTCCGGCGACGGCGGTTCGGGCGAGGTCGTTGCGGTGGACTCGGGCGTTGCGAGCGCTCGGGGCTCGGCTTGCTCGATGAAGTGGACAGCGG